>NC_089216.1:4470861-4488361 GCF_963930695.1 Labrus bergylta | reverse complement strand
GCCCCACATTTCTCTCTACACACACACACACACACACACACACACACACACACACACACACACAGAAACCGTACACACACACCCAAAGTAACCCTTAAGATGGAGGATGTGGTTAGGCGCTCCGTTAAGTCTCTCTCCCTCTGCTCCCCACACTCCTCCATCTAATCCTTCCTCCTCCCCGTTCTCCTCGCTCTCCTCGCTCTCCTCCTGACAAAGATGGATACTCGCGTGGCTCTCCCTCGCCCCGTGCCCACAGATCATCCCTCTTTCTTTTTTTGCTCTCCTCTCGCGCCCTCTTCCCTCATTCCCCGGGTTTATTTTCCTGCAGGGTTGAAACATTGAGAATCAGCGACTGTAGTTCTTTATCTTCTTTGCCTTCATGTGCCTTTCAAAATAAAAGCGCCCCTTTGTCTTTTAAAATGCGGTTTAAGACGCGCATCTCAAACATGTGAAGGGTTATTTAAAATCTGATCATCAGACATCGTTCAGCTTTCTTCTGCCGAGAATAACCGTGGTCAGGCTGTCGGAGTTTCAGGGGACATCAATATTTAAAGAACCCCCCCCCCCCCCCCCCCCCCCTTGCTGAAAGCACTCTTATGGTACAAGGACATAAAGAGGGAAGGAGTCTTGGCCTTCCAATGGACCAATACCGGACTCTATCTTGGAACCAATCCGTATGAAAGCCGTTATGAGGAGCAAAACAAAAAAAAATGTAATCCTTTTTGAACAGAGCTGTCCAAACCAAAATTAGACATTTAAAACATCATTCTCCCAGTTTGTCATCAAATTCTATAAGAAAAAAAAAATGCTGCAAAACTTAAAAACAAGATTGAAGATTTTTATTTGTCACATGCTCATACAAGATAGAAGATAGATACTTTATTGATCCCGAGGGAAATTCAAAGCATCCAGTAGCAGGTTACAAAGACATGACATGAAACATACACAACAAGTATGAAATGTTCTGATACTCATTTTTTTTCTGAGACAAAGGGGGGAGGGGGGGGGAGGGGGGCTCATCTTGAAGGGAACGGTTCTGTGTTATGTTGATGTATTATGTTGACAATCTAACCTGTAGAGTTTGTGTTACACAGCAGAAAAAGGTAAGAAGGTCTGCGACATGTGACTCTACAACCCCCCCCCCCCCACACTGATCTGCCCTACCAGATTCTGGTTCACTGTCAAACCTCCACAGACTGAGAATACTCTGAGCGTAACATAAACATACTTTCATTTAGAACGAGCTGTCTTAAAATACAACAAGAAAAACGGATAAGGACAGCACTCCAAATTTGTGTATTTAATTGCCACACTTATAATAAATATACAAATTTGGAGCGCTGTCCTTATCCGTTTCTCTTGTTCAAATATTTGTTGGGGATTCAGCACCCAGTTGTTTTATTTTGAAAGGGAGTTGAGCGTGTTTTTATTTGCCTATCATTAAAATAAGATAAAAACACAGGATAAACAAACAAGAATGAAATATCCAGAAGGGAACCTTTAACGAGCCCACTTTCAGCAACTCTAATTCTTCTTCTTCTGCAGAAGTAAACCTTTTTAAGGGCCGTGTTCATTACTGCAGTGTCCAGGACTTCATGTTCTATATCTGTGTCCTGAAAGTCAACAAGTGTCTCGCGTTGTTTTTGAGAAAAAACTTGGGCATAGCTGTCCTCTTTATAAATGTGTTCACGTGTTCATTATCCATCAGTCCGTCCATGCCCCCGCTCTCTCATTGGTCAGACACATTTATCACCGTCCAATCACTTTGTCAGGATTGGCGGCTTCATGAGCCAATCCTACATGTCGAAAAAAACTTTTCCTTGTTTATTTCTGTTGTCGTTTTATGTCGACACTGCCACTGCATGGAGTAATGATCCCCTGTTTTGTTTTCTTTTTCTCATCTTTTTTTTTTTTTTCAAACGGATCCCCCCCTCCTTCTGCTTTTTTTATTTTTATTTCCCCCCCTCTCCATTTTATCCCACCTTCCTGCCTTCCAATTTTTTTTGTTTTGTTTTTGACGACAGCAAGTTGGAATAGATCAGGGTGACATCCCAGATCTCTCACAGGTCAGTGTACATCTCACCTTCCACTTCTTCTTCTTCTTCTTCTTCTAACTCATTTTTCCCGCTTCCCTTTCTTACGCCTCACCTTTTTTCCTCTCGCTTCCTCTCCTCCCTCCATGTGGTTTCATCCACTTACACCACACTTCACCCCTCCATTTACCTGTGTTCCTCCTCTTCAACTCATCCTCTCTTCTCCTCTCTCTCTCTCTCTCTCCACCCACTCACATTTATTCCACTCGACCATCTCGTCTCACCTGAGTCGATGCAGCGCTCCTCAAACTTCAATTGATTTCCTGCTTCCTCTCTCACGTCTCAATGCTGCTTACAGTTCCGACCACAGGCGGAGGTGTGTTTATTTGGCCTGTTTAGACATCACATGGATTTAAAAAAAAAAAACCTTCACAAACAGTGAGTTTTAGACCTTGTATCTCCCCCAGAATAAACATAATTACTACAACAAAGGGCTTTAAAAACAAGAGGGAATAGACTCCAAGATTTCTGTTCTTAATCGTCAAGGATAAAGCTGCCTTTGTCTCTCATTTCAAATTCAGAGGAATCGCTTCCAGCTTGTGTTCATCCTCCTCCTAATGGTTTATGAGAGGAAAGAAGAGAGGCTGTAGACAATCCTGGTTAGACCACCACACATGGATACAGTTCTTATTTGTAAATCCTTTTTTTATCCTCCTTTCAGTCTTTAAAACTGTGATACTATCAACTATTATTTCATAGATTTTTCACTAGGGTTTTCTAAGGATATATTTTTAAACCCGATTTAATCGCGATTAATCACATTTTTAATCACATTTTTGGAATTACATAATTTTGCTTCTTTTTTAAAAAAAAAATAGTCCTTCAACAGGACCCAGTCTTCGTCGTCTTCTTAGTCCGCTCAGTCAGGACTGAAATGGTCCGGTCTACAGAGGATTTCATGTTTGTGCCACCAGCTGTTCACGCTGTTACCCATTGGTGTCTAAGCATTGCCCCTGTTGCCTAGCAACCTTGACAGCTGCAATAAAAACTGACATCATGTAACTTGTACTTTTATTTTAAAGGTAGTTTGAAGGTCCCTTTAGTTTAACATTAGCAACATTAGCATCGTTAGCTATCCGACTGAGATGGAAACAATGACTTACATATGAAAGTTTAATCGTCGGCCGCTTGAAAGTCACAATCTTGTTTGAATTGGTGCGCAGTAAATCTTGGGAAATGTTGGGCGACCAAGGGGTTCATCGGATGGATCCTACGAGGCCCGGGGAAAGTCAGACGCATTTGTGAAAATGGACAGCCTGCGACGCAACGCTGTGTCACAACTGGTCTTCGAATGCACCCTCGAAAGGATTCAGCCCTTAAACTGGGACTCAGCAAGTTAAAGAGTTTCAAACCCTGATAGTATAATTCTACAATTCACTTAGCAGACGCTTTTATCCAAAGCGACGTACATCAGAGAGTAAGAACAACACAAGCAAGGATCTAGAAAAAAGGGAACAATGTCAGTAAGAGCAAACGATCAGCTTTGAGTCTGATTGGACACACAGGTGCTGACAGGAAGTGACCAGAGGCAAAGCACAACATTGAGGGCAGTTCTTGAGAGCTCTAATCAGTATAGAAACCATCTTATAAGTCGTCGTTAACAAACAAAAACCATCGTCACAACCATCATCATCATCAATAATATGGAGACCATCATCATTAAGTTAGTAGGTATTCATGAAAGAGCTGGGTCTTTAGCTTTTTCTTAAAGGTGCAGAGGGACTCTGCAGATCCAATGGGGTTTGGAAGTTCATTCCACCACCGGGGGGCGACAGAGGAGAAGAGTCTAGTCAGCGTCTTAGGACCCTGTTGTGAAGGTTGGATCAGACGCCTTTCATTGGTGGAGTGTAGTGGGTGGGAGGGAGTGTAACAGTATCCTCAGCTCAGTAAACTTTCAGGCCTTTGTGCACGTTGTGATATTGAAAGTTGCCCCTTTGGTGCTTTTCTGCTTCAAGAAATCTGTGGAAGGATCTCCCACACATGGACACAACTGTAACATTTTTTTCCCAGCCTGGATGGCTTGTGCTCATGCATTTCTAAAAAAATCCTTACCGAGCGTAGGGCGGGAAGTTAACGGCGTGTGGATGGACTGTGTGGGTGTTAAACTCGTAGTAAAACTGAGTGTGGTCGTTAAATAGACCTTTTTCTCTTCTCCCTCGTCTGTCGCAGAAAACAAAAGGATCTTACCTTGTAGGTGGTGGGTTGCATACTGTACTGCTTACCCCCCCCAAACCCCCGCTGCATGAATATCATATACAGCACGCGTGACTGTATGATGTATACGTGTGTGTTCAACACACACACCAACACCTCATACACTCAGAGGCATGCTCTTGTGTTTTTTCCCTTTCCCCTTGTGGAGCGACGGGGTGTTGACTGAGTTCAATATGAGTGTGTCGGCCTCAGGTGGCTTGCTTGTAGCTCTCTTGCACACAAATCTGCACACACACACACACACACACACACACACACACACACGCTGGCACGACAAGCAAAAGGCCATGAAAGCTCATGAATAGAAAATGAGGCTTCACCCCTCCGTTTTTGCATTTGCATGAAAGAAAGAAAAAGAATCCCTGCACCAGGTTTTCCAATCGCTCGCTTAGATTCCCTCCCTCCTCCTTATGATGTTGTTTATTTCATGTTTTGTCATGCACAACATCATGGCTTCCACCCTGCATGGAGGTGCTTGGATAATGAATAACCCCTGCATTATCAGAGAGAACGGACAAAAATGAGAGGGGAGAAAAAGAGGAATCTCTCTCAGGTTGAGCAATATTTCACAAATGAACTTCTCGCGTCAAAAGATTGCATTGTTTGTTATGGAGACTGGGCGGGTGCGTTTCTGTTTCCATGCCTCTTTCTGGGCATCAGTCGTGGTCAGAGGTTTTTTTTCTTTTTACTTTTGGGGAGTTTCTGTCCAGCCGTGCGCACATCCTACCCATCGCGTTTACTGTGAAAGCCACATAAGAGGAATCCTGGAGCCGATTTCTTGGGAGTTTTTGGCAGAAACGTCCTCCTGGACTCGCAGATGAACTGATTAAAATTTTTGGCTGCCCAAGGACATTCTTGGTAATCTGTGTCCCAGTCTCGTGAATGTAAAATCTCAGCAAGGCAGAAAAGGAAATATTTTACCCTTGGTGTATTTTTGACTTGTATACCTTTTTATTTGATATGACAGAGGATAGAGAAGGAAACAAAGAAGAAAGTAGAGAATGACATGCGAGAAAAGAGCCACAGGTTGGGTTTGAACCTGGGTCACCCACTTTGAAGGCCTCCATGCATCGTGTGCAACCTAACCGCTTGGCCATTGGTGCCCTGTATGTTTAGTCTTTATCAGTCCAATAATCAGGTGAATAAATCCAACAATGAAAAACAAAAAGTTAGCAGAGAATCATCGAGATAGAGATCTTCTCCTGTTGTTAAATTTGAGGTAGTGCGACCACTCCTGTTTAAAACAAAAGGCAACTTATATTGGTTTTTCCCCACATCCATCATCCCAGCCAGAGTTGGATTGCTGCACACAAACTGCAACTCGACCGAACCCTAAATCTGTGCTGGGAGTCCTCGGTTGCTAATCTAACCTTGAAAAATTGGCCTTGACTCTAAGAGTCTTTATCGTCATCATATGTTAGCCAATAGGTTCCGAGATTGGCCACAAGATGGCGGGCTTGGTGGTTAATAATTGTCAGAGATTGGTGTCAACAAATGGCATTTGTATTCTCACTTTAGTCTCTTTTTAAAAATGTTTTTGTCTCGGCCTTTGAAAGGCGGCTTTTATCTCCAAACATCTTGGATTGAGGAAGCTACATTTAAAGAATGCAAAAAAAGGACGGTCAAGAGATAAGAAAACCGGCTGCTGAGTTTCTGTGTCGGAGCAAATATTGACTCTGCAGACTTAAAGTTCTTTTCACCAACTCAGACAGTTAAAGCCGATCTCTCCTTCTTTCTTCAGAGTCTGTTTCTTTAACAACCAGGCAACAGTTTGGCGAGAAGCCTCCGTCTAGCCGAGTGCTAACAACTCCGGAGCCAAAACATTCCTTAATATGTGTGTGTGTGTTTGCGTGCGTGTCTGCTGCCCCGACTGACAGCACACTTTGCATTCTTGTGGACGGAGAGAGGCAGACATGACGTTGTCATATATTTTCTCAGTGGAAGGATTTCTCCTCCTCAGCCAAAAAAAAAAAAAAAAAGCTGAGAAAGATTTCTTTTTCTGCTTGTTAAATTTCGCAGGAGAACTTCTGATTGTCTGCTTAATAATGGAGACGTCTCGCTCTGTTTGAGCTGCTTCTTCTTTTTGTGGTTTTTGGAGCATTAATGAGGCACTTAACGAGCGCTTGAAGTCCGCCGTCTTGTGCAGTGCGAGCGATCGGATGCTCAACTTGGAGTCTGCAGCTGTTTTTTCATGCAGTAGCTTAGCAACAATCCCCGGGTAAACCTGCTCACTTCATGTGTGCTGCAGGAACGGTTCAGCCCGAGTTTAATCACAACAAAAGAAGCATTTTCAGACACTCTGACGTTTATCTGGACTAGTCATTAAGAAAAGGTGAAAAAAAAGATTAGAGCGTAATCTCAATCCCCTCGTGGAATGAATGTGCAGAGATTTGCTTTAAACCCGAGCAGAGACGTCTTTTTGTGCAGGTGTGACAGGACGAGTGACACTGTCAGATAAGAAAGACAAAAAAACGCTCGAACACAGCAAAAGGATTTAAATAGAACATTTTTAAACAGGAGAGAAATCATCGCCCTCTGCTCACGCAAAAGTCAGGAGAGGAAGTGTCGCGACCTCTTCTCCACTCTCCACCTTTCCCCCCCCTCGCTCTTTGTCTCTCAGCCTCCTCCTTTGTTCTCTCTCTCTCTCCTTTGAGCTCTAACCGTGCGAGTGTTTGCTGCATGTTGCCATGGCTATTCTTGGAGCCTGATGCACTCTGTTACCTTCCTGTGAGACTGACTAACTCCTGGGTGCTGCTGTGTGTGAGTGTTGGCATATGTATGGGCGGGTCTTTTTTTGTGCATATGAGAGAGAGAGAGAGAGAAAGTGGAAAAACACAAGTCAAGAAGTTGAGTTTCTGACTGAATGTCTTGATTTCCTCAGGCCCCCAGCAGCCTTCTGGAGGCTTTGGAGCAGCATTTGGCCTCTCTGGAGGGCAAAAAGACCAAGGAGTTAAATGCAGACACCAGGTAGACATCCTTCATTTTCCACCATGTTTTCTATAAAAAAAAACAACAACTTTTTAACACCACTCAATAAGTCAAGAGAATAAGTAGAAGTTTTTGAGCTTGTCTCCTGTTTTTTGCAGAGCGTCCACCCTGTCCAGCGCTGTCTCGTCCCTCTCCTCCACCGGCATGTCGTTCAGCCGCATGGACGAGAAGGAGAAGCAGCAGGCCCTGGAGGAGGAGCAGGCCAGACTGCAGGCTCTTAAGGTAACCATTTTTTTTAGCTTCTGTACCAAAAATCCCCTCTGAGTCGAGGGGTCAAGACTCAGTGCTGTGGCAGCAGAAACACCAGCAGCAGCTGCAGCTGCAGCAGCAGGTCGAGCAGTCACAGCTCTCACCTCTTTCTCAGTTTAAAGCAGCTCTCAGCGACTTCAAGAGTCCCATTTCAACAGCATTTTCTTTTCGTTTTTTTGCCCCATTTACAGCAGGTATTAAGTTATGTCTATATCTGGATACGCTATTGTGTTTGTCCTGGTCTGTAACATTTTTTTACTTTTATAATAATTCATTTTATTCAGGCTTTCTTCTTCACTGTTTTGGGATTCAGCTCAGATTGTAGACCAAGTACAACACTATGTTTGTGTCAATCAATTTTTTGCTACTAAGGCTGTAGCTTCATTCAGCACTTACTCTGTGTTTTTACAATCAACAAACTTCTCAAACTTGCATTCTTCCTCACACAGATCACATCCAAAGTAGTAGATACAAAAATACACAGAGAACATTTTCTCCCAGTATCTGTCTGTCTATCCTATCTAGTTTCAATCTTTGTGTAAATATTGTCTCTGTGTGTTTGTTTGCACTGGGAAAGAACAGAGAGCTTCTGAGTATCAGAGTCTAAAAAACTTCTTGTCTGTGTCGAATACAAGGCAAATAAACCAGATTCTGATGTTAACTTTGAACATTTTTGTGATGGTTAAACGTTGACTCATCTCGTAGTTATTCATGTAAGGGGAGGGTACACTGGATTTACAAATCCCCCCACTGTAATCATATCCACAACAGTCTTAAAAACGACAATAACAATAAAGCGGTAACTTACCGTAAAAGTGAAACGGCATCTTCAACAATCTTTAAATCTGCAGCAACTACGTAACACTATAGCCTGATAAAAAGGTAGAAAAAAATCTATAAAAAGAAAATAAAAACTTGTATACTGCTCAACTTTTGTCCTGTAGACATCTGACTTGTTCTGCTGATAGATTTCTCTGCAACTTTTTTTTTTTTTTCTGTGTTGTGAGCGTGAGCTGCGGTCGACGCTAAAGGCCGGGAGTCTCACAACGCTAGAAAAGTCAAAGTGTAAAATGTGTTGACATTTCTCGCTCGGAGCCCCGGGAGTCCTTTCCTTACAGCGAGCTGTAATTGAGTCTGTACAGTGTGTGTGTGTGTGTGTGTGTTTGTGTGTGTGTGTGTTTAAATTATGCTTACATCCTGGAAGAAAAGATTCAGTATGTGTATCTTTGTGTTGCCAGTGTCTTAGTTGTGTGTAGTTTGTGTACTTGCTGTCAGATTAGGTTCTGAGTGTGTGTGTGTGTGTCTCTGTGTGTTTGTGTGTTTGTGTGGTTGATTGGATTTTAGCGCCCTGTTTACTCTGTGCCCTTGGTCGCCCTGTTCCTGCCAGGGTCCACTGATTACCTCGGGCTTTTATTTTGAAGATAGAGCGAGTGAGATCATGAGAGAGAGAGAGAGAGAGAGAGAGAGAGAGAGAGAGAGAGAGAGAGAGAGAGAGAGAGAGAGAGGGGTGAGCAGGGGTCACAGCGATACTCGGCTACAGCTGTCTGAGTGCTCTGCTGTCCATATGGACTTTACACACACACACACACACACACACACACACACACACACACACACACACACACACACACACACACACACACACACACACACACACACACACACTCGTATTGAAAAAAAAAAAACAGAAACACTTCCACACGCAGCTTCTGTCCAGCTGGGGGCCGCAGCCCAAACAATAACAGCAGCTCCCGTTTGTTCCCCTCCACGCTGTCAGAATACCAATGAAGAGGATCCACTACAGCAGGAGATTCTGTTTATTTATCTGCTCCAATGAGCGCTCCCTCTAAACGATGACGCCTAAGCCACGAAGTCAATTGGACTTCTTTTTTTTTTCAGAAAAACGCAATCAAAATAAATGAGAAATCTGTTTTTTTCTCAAACTGGTTTTCGTCGTGACGGTTAGTCATCTTCTTTTTCCGACACGATGAGAAATGACTTTTACACTCTGTTGTCTGCACACACCTCTGCAGTGCTCAGGAAGTGAACTGGCAGCTCTCTAGCCTCCAGACATATTCCAGACTTGTTCCGCACCAGGACTTGAACCAACGACCCCTCCTGTTCCCATCCCAAATCCCTACAGACTGAGCTACTGTATAAATGGTTTAAATAACAATAACTTTATTTATATAGCACCTTTTAAAAACACAGGTTTACAAAGTGCTTCGACAAACAGCAAGAACAAAGCAAACTAAACCAAACACAGAAGAACATAACAAATGCAAAATACTAAAAATAATTAAATACAATTCAACAGGAAAGAACCCATATTGCACGATACCCAACAGATATATAAAACCCGACCATCATAAGAACCATCATAAGAACCATCATAAGAACCATCATAAGAACCCAGGCAAAATAGATGCCATGATTGACAGCTTTGTTGACGAAAGCAGCTCATTCAGCGATGTGTGCACTGTGTTAGTAGAGTAGAGCCCAAATGGGCGAGAGGAAACACAACGAACACAAACAACAAGAGTCATTGAATTTCCAAAAGCAAGCGTCTGCTTAAAACCCAAAAAACTCATCTGCTGTGAACTTTACAGGAAACGTTTCCTGTTTTTCTGATGATTTCTCATGAAACAAACGGAGAGAGAGAGTTGAGAAATCTTAATCCAGTAATTATTTTTTTTGCGGCATCTTCACCTGGTAGATGTAAGTGCATCTTTTGGAAAACGCTGATCTGACAATTGTAGCAACAATAGTCAAGTCAAGTCACATTTATTTATAAAGCACATTTAAAAACAGCAGCAGCTGACCAAAGTGCTGTACAATGCATCAAAGAAACAGTTTACAGGGGATTACAACATATTACAAAAAAACACAAAATAAAATATGACAGAATAAATAGGAGAGATAATGAAAGCAATAACTAGAATGAAAGAACCATCTACTCAGGCCCAGAGGACTCAAATGCTAACATATAAAAATATGTCTTTAGAAGGGACTTAAAAGAGTCAGTAGAGGATGCAGACCTGATGGGAAGAGGGAGGCTGTTCCATAGTTTTGGGGCTTTAACTGCTTTATAGAACCTCCATACTGACTTCGACGTAAACATCGTCTTCAGTGAGAAGAAGAATGTGTTTTAATCAAAGTGGATCAGTTCTCTGTAGGGAGCGTTACAGACCGTGTAGTACTGTGATCACTATCGGGGGGGAATAAACGTCACAGGAACACGTCTCGCATCAAAAACACCGCAGTGACTGTGTGTAGATAAAAACCCCCACAGGCTCCCAGGAAAAAGCAGCAATTTCCATTCCCACTGCGACAATCCATACTCCACATCTCCACCTTTTTGTCCTGCTCTAAATTGCTTCCCCCCCCCACGAACATGCTCCCACATAAGACACAAATGCATCGATCCCACAGGAGATATGAGGTCAACAGTAGTAGACCCAGAGGGAAATCAAATATAAATGAGCATAAGAACATATTAATAAAAATCAATCAATACGCTGATGATCTTTAATGTTGTCCCATGTGTAGGTGTAATCTTAACCTCGTGCATTATTTACACGTTTACATTACTCACAAAATGCCAGAACATAACATCATCTTAAAGGATGGCTAATGGGAAGCTGTTGGCTGTCAGATTTCCCAGCATGCATTACACTAACCCTGGAGCCAAATGTTTAAATTCATGCAAGAAATGAAAGTGTGGAGGAGGTCGGAGAGATTTTTTTTGGAGGTGTCGGAGCAGCTTCAAAGTAAAGACGTGTTGATCTTCTGTCAGCAGGTCAAATAACTTCCAGATGTTTGTCTGTGTTATCCAGATGGGTAGCTTACCTCTGAACAGAAAGTAATGAATCATTCTGTTATTTATTAACCTGAATCATTTTTTCTAAGATTGATTGGTTGATTACACGCCTTTAAATGTAAAAAAAAAAAAAAATGTAATTAATGGTCGTCGGCCTTTCTCAGATCTTAAAGTGATGTCTTCAAACTGTTTCAAAACCCAACCACGCTTCATTTACCGTCATAGACGACGACAACGCAACCAATCCGAATATCTGAGACATCTCTGACCTTTCATTTTGTATTAACTATTTTAAGCAGCGTACACACGACAAAGTAAACAGGTTGGTCTTGAGCTCCATTCCTCTCCCCCGATCTTTCCAGATGTCCCTGTGGTGTGAGGTGTGTTAAGAGGGATGTGATCTGCTTAGTGGACCGATTTCAAATCGTAAACATCGATCCTATATCGTGTTGTCTGAACCCAGAGGACAGTCGAGAACTCACTCTGGGGACTTTGATGTGGAACGAAACGACAGACGATTTGGACAAAAGAACAACGACCACAGAAAATCAACTAAAAGTGACTATAATAGAGCTTTCACACCTGCAGAAATCTGCTGGAAAAACTCCTGATATTTCCAGGAGGATTTGTATGTGTGAACGCAAACAAACAAATATTTTTGCTCAGACTTCCCCCGGAGTTTCTCCTGTCAGACCCTCTAGTATTTTTTCTGCAGCAAGTCTGAGTAAGCTGATGTGAGAACGCAGCAGGATATTATCCGGAGAATTCAGCTCGAGCCAATCGGAGGGGGGAGTGACGTATGTTCTGTGCTATTTGGTTGATATTGGGATTCCATTGAACTACACATAGCATTGATATAAAGTTTATATCTCTATACAGCGTCATATAGCGGACTCGGCCACTTCCACGTCTTTGTTTTTTTTACATCACTTCTTACCTCAGGAGACCCCCCCGCCCCCTCTCCCGTCTGACAGGGATAGTCTCCCGCTGTGAGGTGAATATGTGAACAACCAGGTCAAGAGAATCTCCTGAAGTTATCTAGATATTTTCAGGAGTGAATATCTGAAAATGTCTTTAGTTCGTTCTTGACTTTCATCTATTGTAGCGAAGGCAGCATCCCGACTCTGCTAACGACAGAGCCTTTAGATGTGCTGGGGGATTTTTAACAGACCCACAGAAAGCGAGCTGCAGAGTTTGTTTGTTTTTAATCGTCATTAGAAACTATTATCATTAGTTTTTAAACACTTTCACTTAATCGTCCGTCATTAAATTGTGTTTTCTTTATCCCACACCAGCAGGCCCTCGCTGGCACAGGAAAACAAGCAATCAAGTGTTTTTTTTTAGGAGTTAACTTGGATGAAGGCCTGAGTTTGAGTCTGTCTTTTCTGAAGCCAATCGCTCTCAAAATATCACCAAAGAACACAAATTCAACTTTTCTTCTCATGTTCTTACTGTCATTACTCCACACTGGGCATGTTCGCTGTGAGAGCGAGTTGAAAGGACAGAAGGACTCTGAAAACACTCAAAGTTACAGGAGGACAGCCGCCTGAACATTTTGGACGCCGTTTCCTCCGAGTTATTTTTCCGTGTTTATTTGTGTCGTTGTGGACACCTTCGAGTTCAATTTACTTTGTGTGCGTGAGAATGTGTGTTTGCCTCTTTCCAGGATTTGACTTAACGGGAAACTGAGCTCTAATTTATTTGTTCATTTGCAAAAGGAAGTGACTGTTTGACAATGTCTTCCTGACTGCATGATGTTGACTTTCTGTGTGTGTGTGTGTGTGTGTGTTTTCAGGACCAGCGGCTGAAGGAGATTGGCGTGCATACTCCGCCCTCCGCCTCCCCCAGCAGTCAGTCGATAGGCAGCGCCAACAACAACCACATCGCACCGACACCGGAGCTGTTCAGCTCTGCGCTGTCTGCCAACAGGTAAACATGTTAGCTCAAGTCTTTGACTCCTTAAACATTCACAACCCTTCAGGATGAGCTTTTAAATACTACAGCTCCCAGAATTCTTAGAGCAAACACTCATGAGCCTGTATTAGTATTAGTATTAGCTGTAACTTAAAACAACCTGCTGCTCTTGAAACGTGTTTTATTTGAACTTTTGATGCAGTGAAATTCCCTCCAATCACAGAAACGTATTCTGGCTGCAACATAGAAATACAACAGAGTAACTGGCTCTGAATTTACAGCTCCTAACTGTTTTATTGCTCTGTGGAAGTTTTTACAGCTCTCCAGAGAGCGAGGATTCATCTTTATCTGCGACAATCGAACACTTTTAGTGGTGACTTTGGCTATTCAGAAGAGATTGATTAAATATTAAAGCTCTGTCTCTGTCCGTCAATTCCATTCCTCTCTTTGTTTATCCTCTCCTGGCTCGCTGTTTTTATTTCTTTACCCCTCTCTCTTACTTTAAATCTCTTATTTCACCTTCTTTTTCCTCTCTCTCTCTCTCTCTCTCGCCTCTTAGTGTGCCCAATCTGAACAGTGACCTGTTTGATCTTCAGCCGGCCTTCATCCCCGCTGTGCAGAGCAATCCTTCCATCTCCAACGCCAACAGTGCCTGGGGAGGTACGCTACCTGCACACTCACACGTGCACAAACACACACCTCAGAGGGGATGCAGACATGCAGATAAGATGGACTCTTAGCTCCTAGCACAAACGGATAAATAGTCTGAGTGTGTTTTTCCTCTAGCTTGTCATCCACTTTGCTATTGGTCCATTTTCCGACCCATTCATTGTGTTTTGTGTAAACCATCCATCCACCCCATCATTATTTCATCCCCTCTCTCCAAAAACTAGTCTTGCATGAAGCAGCTGGTGTGTCATTTAAACGAGAACAAAAAAAAAGGAAGCAGGTGTTTTTTTATTGTAAATCCTCGCGGCGTTATGTAATAACAACAAATCCTATGTGTTCACACTCCAGTCACAGGCGGTGCCAGCAGAGGTTCACCCACCGTGTCTTTGTTTTCTTGTTTGTCAGAGTGGATGAAAATCTTCTTGCAGCAGAAATGTTGAGCATCCACTCGACCGAAACTCTGAAAAATATGACATTTCAGCCCAGCGTCGGCTGGTTGAGTTAGCACTGTTAGCTTAAAGCATTACAGGCTACATGGCAGAGGATTAAAGAGAATAAGTGCATGACAAGTCAGAGCTAGCTTAAAGATCTACCCTCTATATACTATCAGTGGGTAGATCACTGAATCTGATATATATTTTTATAAGTTAGAGAGTAATTTGGGAAATAGTCTTAATTGTCCCCTGACCAAGAGCTCGATAAGAGGATTCATATGATGTATCTCTATCTGTTAGCTTAGCAGCAAGACTGGTAACAAAGGAAGGTTAGGGTTAGCCTAAGGGGCTACCCTAACTCCTGACCCTGAAGCTTCCAGTTAGCCAAGGTTTTATCACAAATGAAACAAGTCAAGGAGTGCTGGTGGGTGGATTTTATTACCTTTTTGAATCAAGCCAGACTAGCTTTTTCCAATGTTTGTGCTAAGCTAAACTAAGCTAAGCCAAGCTAAGCTAGCCAGATGCTGGCTGGAGCTTCATATATGACGAGCAGATTTTTAGAGTGGTGTCAAACTTCGTACAACAGTTAGATATGACAGATATCATTAAAAACTTAAATATGGGAACATTTCACAATAAACGCTTAAGAGCTATTTTAAATGCACATTAAAGGTCAAACTGTACACTTTGTAACCGTCATTTTTAATCTTCCACACTTCTAGATTCCCCTTAGTGAGTCTCTGTCATGTTTCCTGGAAGGTTAGCTGTAGCGGTCTCATCATATTTATTTATAGACGTTGCGGTGCTCTGGCTCTCTTGTGTTTCCTGTCGGGTATTCTTGTTTTCGCGGACTCCACAAAGACAGCCGCTCTCTAAAGGCTTCAAACTCTAATCCCCAGCAGGGATGTGGATGAAGACAGAAAAACAAAAGGTGTATCGCTGGATTTCCTCTTGCACAGGCTTAATACTCCAATGAAAGCCTCGACATTCCCCACAGCCTGAGCACAATCCCACGTTACTCAGCAACAACAATGGCGGCATGCAGGAGACTGTAATGTCCATGTTAGCAATCTAATGGGATTAGTTTGGTGGGAGGTGTTGGAATCCTAACTGGAGCAGCCTAAACCACTATCTGATGTTTAAATCTAGAGTTATTTCAGAGCTTCCCCAGTCCTACAGTTATCTAATACAGTTTAAGGTTTTTAATGGGTAATATCTAACTGCATCCCTCAGGATTGGAGAGCCAGCATCTGCAGCAGACCACCCCGGCCATGACTGTAGATTTCGATGCTGTGTTTGGGAATAAGACAACGCCAAGTAACAACGGCACACAACCTGCAGCCGGTAAAGCCCGCCCCTGTCTGACTGTCCAGACAGTTACTGAAACTTAAAACCTTTTGGCTTTGCTGGCAGCACAATCGTAGCATTTCACTAACACACAGGTTATGGTTTTTCTTGCCACTGCGGGATGTTTCTAGCTTTTTTTTTTTTTTCCTCACAAAGCTCTTTGTTTGCAGTGCAGCTTGTGTTCAGGGCTCGCTGATTTCTTTGCTCTAATCCAGTATAACCACATCAGTGTATTTTGTCCTGCTCGGAAGTTACAACTGGAAGCTTTTGGTTTTGGTGTTCCGCCTGGCTCTGGCTTTGGACGCACAAACTTCTCTCCAAACATAGCCACTATTCGTGTAACTGCAGTAAGTTCCCAACACAGATGTTGGGATAAATTAGATTAGATACGTTTGAAGTTCAAATTAAATCGATCACTTGCAGATAAACTCCGAACAGCTTGTCTGTTTTCATTCAGCAAATACGGTGATGTGGTTACCCCAAGGGTTTCAAATGGATTTGGATCAAGAAATCACTAAATCCTGATTGGTGATTGGAAAACATATCCCGGCCCACTCTCAAGTTGTAAGAGATAATGAAGACCAAATTCCCCCTTGTAAAACAACAAGTTCATTCCCGTCCAAAAATAGAAGCAAGCTGTTTCATAAAGTAGGAATTCAGGGCTTTGAAGGATTCAACATCAGTTGTTTTATAGTTTCGTTTTTACTGAACTAAGCAGAAAGTTAACAAATTCCAGATCTAATTTTACTCAGTAAGTCAACTTTTCTTTTATGCATTTATTCAATGGCCTTAATCATTTTTGTAGAAATTTTCAAATCTGATAAACCAGGAAAAAGACTTTAAATTCTTGTTTTGAGTCTTTTTATGCCAAAAATTTTCACTCACTTCCTTCATTTTGTTTTTTATCTTTGGAAACAAAAGGAAAGTTTTCAGATATTCCACTTACAGTTTTGATATATATTGATTAATCTCCAGCCAGTGTTCAAATCCAGTAAAAAAAAAAACTAAACTTGAGTATACAGAGAGTGTGGAGGAACACCCCCCACTCTCTTGTGCTCTTGTTGTGGTTTTGCTGCCTGTTCTGCTAACAGCTTCAGACTGATGGCTTAAGTGTTGCAGGTCTGGGACTTTGGCTCCGAGCCCTCTTATTAGCTTACTTTCTTTTAACCTCTCAGCAGCTGACACAATCAATCTTGGCGCTTCTCAACCCTTTCGGGTCTCCAGACACCCCTGCAAAGCATATCATTTTTAAGGCGCTGCGAGTTATCGGCAGCTCCGGAGGCACGGCAGATAAGAGCGACTACCTGCAGAGGTCATCTGAAGACTATTTTTATCACAGAGGGAGGAGGGAGTTGAAAGAGAAGAGCGGGTTTAAACTCTCTGAGCTCACAGGAAGTTATGGAACTTTGGCGTCTTAAAAATTTGACTTTTCAATCGTTTAAAGGAGGCATTTATAGATCATTTTTATTCTCATAGTTGAAAAAATCAACAACCAACAGTCAATTCATCCTCCTGATGCATATTTCTTTGTAGCCTTTCTTAGATGAACTCTGTGTCACAGCCGTTCATTGTTACCAAGACACCCCTGAGCGAGCCGCGCTGCTGCTCTGGTAACGTGTTCCTTCTTGGTGATGAGCGTGGGCACTAGTTTTATTTTTAGATTAAAGTCACTATACACCTTAGCAGGGACACAGTCACATCTGCCAGCTCCTGTTCTCTCTGCTCTGACAGCTCATCACGGCTGAGTCGGATACAATGAATGGACGAAGCTG
>NC_089216.1:4288361-4465861 GCF_963930695.1 Labrus bergylta | reverse complement strand
CCCCCCCCCCCATCTGCTTGGCTAGCAGGAAAAGTGTTTTCTGAATCTCTTGTGTCAGCACCGCTGTCAGACCTACACACAGCTTCCTAACTAAATATTATTCCTCCCTCTTTTTTTCCCAACATCAGCTGCTTCTCTTTCTTTTTCTCTCTTTCCTCCTTCCTCCTCCTCGTCCTCCTCCTCCTCCTCTGTGTTTAAATAGGTCCGCTGTAGGTCTACAGTAGTTGTAGACGTACAGCACATTTGTTTTGTTTCTACATTTCCTCTCTGCCTCTTGACTCCATGTTTTGCTATGTCAGCCTCTCATGATCACTGGATTAAATAAAGAAACAAAAATATAAGATCTTTAAATAATGCTCAAAAATCTGAATCTAAAAGTCACACGTTATTATATTATATTATAATAACGTGTGTGGTGAAGACGTGTCATTAGTACGGCGTCCCTGAAGTCCCAAAAAGTGAAAAAAAGTCTCTTTTGGGGACTTCAGGGACTCCGTACTATTCAAATGTCCTCCCTGAAGTAAAAGAGAAAATGTTTTGCTTTAGAAATCTTTTCAGAGTCATTTATTCTCTACAATTTAATTGATCGAGCTGTAAAAGTGTAACAGTGGAAATGCTCAGAAGGATTCGCTCAGAAATGTTCTTTTCTCTGTGTGATTGTCTCTTTCAGTCAGACTACATTAAGGGCGTAGGAGTGCAACGCACATGAATCTGAAATAAAGATGTTCCTGAAACTTCAGCTCATTCATCAAAGTTAAAGAAACAAGTCCTAATTAAAAAAAGCAACGATTAGAAATGAGACTTTGTGCCGGGTAAGACTTAAGAACAGAAACCTGAATACCTTTTATTAAGTCTCTGTTGCTAACCACCTCGGCCCAAATACACACAAATACAAACATAACGACACAGTCACACCTCCTGCAGAGTCAAACTGAGCCATTAGCTGAACGAGCGCTGACACTGTAAAACCGTTAACACGAGCACTCTCACATAAAACAAACAGGAGATGACCATCTTTTCCACCTGGTGACGGTCAGTTTCCACACTTAAACTCCCAACAGTGCTGTGTTTTTAAGAGTTTAATACACGAGAGCTACCAACAGATGAATCAATCACCTCGAGAACAAGAGCTGCGAGCGTCTGAGTCAGGGATTACAGTCTGCTGCTGATAGAATGAGGCTGCTGCACGACAGTCTGCAGAGAGTGCGTCTGCTTTACTCTCTGTCCATGCAGTGGAGGTGAAACGCTAAAAATAGAGCAGTAATAACTCAATTAGCGGAATTCGCATTAAAAATGTACAACTCGGCAATGTTCTCGGATCAAAAACAGTCGAGAGCCGCTTGATTAAAGTCGTCATGTAGCATAGCATGAAGCTGAAAGTTAAGTTCATTATCATTCAAATCCACATTGAATATATTTTCATGGATAATTTGAATTCAGGTGTTTAACTTTCCTGGAGCTTTCTTTCACTATTTTTCAAAAGTTTGCTGTTTGATTGGTCACGCTAACACTAAGGCCCGCTAATCACTGTTACCACGACTACCAAGCAACATATCTTCACACAGGAATTATTCAATTATTCAAAATGTGTTCTTACATTGTGACATTGTCTTTGGTGCTATAATTATCGTTAAACTACTAAAACATACTTTTATAATGACACATAAAACCCCATTAAATGTTACTGACTTATTATTAAATGATCGTTTCCCTTCTCTGTAGAGCTACGTTACTTTACTAGCTAGCTAGCTGGTTAGCATTGGCCTCTGATATTAAACGAACACAGACACTGTTGAATGCATTTTTTGCTCTAATGTTGAAGTGACCTCAATCTTTGCAGCTCACACCTCATTCAACCTTCAATATCTAGATACAGTTGCTAAGATATTGTTGGATTATTGCTGTTCGGGGGAGGGGTTTCACTTACTGTCAATTCTGTATTTCTCCAATAGATTTAAATTGTTCTGCTTTTTCTTAACTCCAGATCTCATGGTTATCATAACATATCTTTGTGCTAACCTCCTCGTCTTGTCCGTGTGCTAACCACTCAGTGTTTACTTCTGTCTGTAGGCGCTTTCCTTATCCAGAGCCGTGTAGTTTTCTTTTTCAGCTCATGTTGAAGTTTTGCTTCTCGTTCAGGTTTCGATGCTCTTGGCGACCTGTTGAAGCCCACGATTCCCACGCACTCTGCACCTCCTCCTCCTCAAATGGCCATCCATCCCGGAGGAAAGCTGCTAGCCAACGACCTCGACTCCTCTCTGGCCAACCTCGTGGGCAGTGAGTGTCAAGATGAACACACGAAACACAAACTCACAGCTGAAGAACTTAAAGTATCTGTAAAGCAGTATTTTAACTGGTGAAACGCCTGGCTATCATAAGAACATTCAGATATTTCCTTTTATTACTTTAACTGATTAACAGCGTGCTATTTCTGCTATTTTTACAACACTAAAATACATTTTTATCTCATGGTTTAAGCTTTCACAAGGCACCTTATGCTTTTTTCCAACAATAATATATCACCAGCTTGTTTGGCGGCTGCCTTTATTTCAGAAGCTTTCAACATTTTGATAAAAAATCAGTTAAAAAATCTGCACAAACGATTATGTAAGACAACAAAGGGGAGGGAGAACTCCACCTAAGGCTAAAACACCTGCTTCCCTGTTTTTAATTCATCCTTTCTGAACTATGATGACTCATTTCTCTCTTTCCGTCCCTCCTCAGATCTGCAGTTCGGTGGGACCCCGGCCAAGAAGTAAGTGTCTTGAGTTGAGATGACACCTTGTTGTGTTTGCAGTCTGGGCCGGAGGATTTATCCAATGGCAAAACAAACACGCCCGCCCGCCTGCCAGGCGTCCCTACCTACAGTCTGCCAGCACATAACTTTTAACTGCTTAGAGTCAAAATCCAATTAATTATGAAGTATTAAATGTTTTTTTTGTTGCTGCCCAGGTTTGTGAGAAACGGCTGGTGTAGAGTGTTGGAAGCGAGAGAGACATTTTCCTGCAGTACTTTGACTTTAGCTGCTCTTTAAAATTCATGAAGCACCTCACAGAGAATATAAAAACTAGAGAGCGGTGGAAAGAGGAATCCACAAGTTTAAAAAAAGCCTTCGATGTTTTTACTTTTCTTCTGAAGCATGTTTTCGGTGAGAAATGGACTTTGTGTTTGGAGATTGAATATGCAGATTGAAGTCTGACAGCTGGCTTGTTTTGTTGCTCTGCTCCCCCCCCCCTCCTCCAGGCCAGAGATGCAGTGGAGCCAGTCCGGGGAGAAGAAGCTGACGGGGGGCCATAACTGGCAGACTAAGACCATGTCGACCACACAGTGGGGCCCCGCGCCCATGGCCCCGCAGCCTATGCCTGTACAACACGTGGTAAGGACTTAAAAACACACAGCGAGGGGGGGGGGGGTCGGTTCATCAAGGGGCCTGAAAGTCCGGCCTAAAGTCCTGAAGGATACTTCCTGCTCATTACAACTTGGATCTAATTTTATAGTTTAAGTCATTATTGTTAAACTCTTTTGATTGCTTATCTAAATTTATTATACTTTTGATGGATCAAGAAGCTCAAACAGATAAGATGGTCGTCTTGGTCCTTCAGTTCTTCACCACAGTTTACCTGTGAAGTTCATTCTAACGACCTTTCACTTTTCTTACAAGTAAACCTCTTTAGATCATCTGGATAAAATGTTGACTTCTCTATCATCTTAGTAATGTGAGTTAGAACAATGCTGCTGTCATGAAATTGAACAAATAATGACGTAAATTATATAAAAAAAGAGTAACAGGTTGTAATGGAGCTAAATGAACCCTCAGTCAAGATGTCTGTGAGTCCTTCAGACGTCTTAGAAACTGCTGCGAGTACGGCTCTTCTGAGCGCTACGTTACATCACAATTGAAAGCCATTATTAGGCAAACTGTAAACTAAAAATAAGCAAATTTTTCCATGGAGAGAGATCTATAACACGCTCAGATCTGTCCATTAAAGATTAAGTCACTTTCAGCTAATGGTTAGCTTAGCTTTGCACGTTAATTTAGTTTGGTTCAGTGCAGGATTAAAATCTGCTGACCAGCACCTCCAAAGCTAAAGTACTAATATGTAAAGTCTCATCTATTCCATTTTTAATTTGGGCAAAAGTTCTTTATTCACGTAGAACAAACACAGGACCATTTCTAGGGTTTGGTTAGCAAAGCTTAAATTAGCTTAGCAATTTAAATATAATGTCCTTTTTTTAAATAATCTTACTTCTAATGGTACTGTACTCATGTGGAGGACTGTTTCCTGACAGTAGCCAGGAGTTAGCTTAGCATAAGGGGGTGGAGTCACTGTAGAGGTGGGGCGTGGTAACTCAACTATTTCTGTATTGGTAGTTCTCACTGTGTTGGTAATTATTTGTAAAATTGGGACGGGATTGGGCATGACGGAAATAGTTTGAGAACCAATAGCTTAGCATAAAGCTAGCTAAAAAATGCTACCAAAGCTACATGAGGGTGGTTTCAATCCTCTCATCTAAACTCTTCATCTGAAATTGGACGAAACACACTTGAAAGGGTTTTTCAGGATTACTTTAAAGATAAAAACAAAAACAAGTCACTACAAAGAAAAAAAAAATAATAATTCTGACGTATTAAAATGCATCTGAAATAACTTGCAGACATCTTGCTAATCGAACACAGAATCTAAATGGTCTCCACACTCTGAATGTCGTCTGTGTGCATGTGGATGTTTCCTTCAGTTGTTGTCTTTTGTATCAGGAGAAGAAAACGGGAACGTGAGCGTTTTGACTCGGTGCAGAATTTTGCTGCCTGTGCATGCAGTTTGTGTGTGTGTGTTGTGTGTATTTTGTGTGTGTGTGTGTGTGTGCTGATCTTGGCAGCTCCTGATCGTCCTCCTGATCTCTGGACAGCGTTTTCTGGCTGACGAGGACAAACTGTCACTAACCCTCCGCTTCCTCTCTCTTCCTCTTTTCCCTCCCAAATGTCTCTCACTGCTTTTTTTCTCTGTCTCTCTCTCTCCTGTTGCTTCTCTGCTGTTCTCCTCTCTCCTTTCCTGCCCCCCCTCCTCATCTTACATGTTTTTGCACTGTCATCCACTCATCTTCCTTCCCTTTTTCCTTTTTTTTCTTCTTCATCTGTTTGTTCTGTTTTGCGTTGTCATCTACGCGTCCTGTTTTTCTCCTCACTGTCTCTGACATGTCCGTGTTTTGACCCTTCATTCCTGTCTTCTGTTTCCTTCACTTGTTTCTCTTGGGTGTCCCGTCTTTGCTTCCACTGGATTTCTAACTTTCCTGTCACTTTTTATGACCTACCTTCTTCTTACTTTCTCTCATTCCTTCGCCTCATTGTCTCAACATGTTTTAAACCTCTGTTCTCATTCTTCCTCGTCGTTTTTGTTCTCCTCTCTCTCTCATCTTTACTTTCCTCTCCCTCCTCTCTCTTACCTTCTCCTCCTCTTACCTTTTTTTGCTCCCATCTTTCATCATCTCCTCCATTTTCTTGAATTTCCTCTTCCTCCCTCTCTCTCTCTCTCTGTCCTTCTTCTTCTTCCCTGTCTCTTGTCTCTTCTCCTCGTTGCGTCCTGATGCAGAATGGAATGTTCTATACTAGTTATGTAAGTACTTTATCCCTGTTTAGTAAACCTAACATGCTTCTCTGTCACCTCTTCCTCTCTCGCTTTCTTTCTTTTTTCTTTCTGAAAAGATCCCGTCACCTCTTAGTTCTTTTGAGTTTTCTGTCGGTCTGCGTTGAGGTGTTTTAAAAAAGGTTATCTCTCTGGGTAGTAACGTTTTCCTCTATCGGATTTTTGAAAGCGAGTTGAACAAAGTCTTCTCTGTGGATTACTCAGAGCTGTTGACCTCCATATTTGTCCAAAAACGATTAAAAGTGCCTCAAAAGAGTGACCCCTACTTTTGGCCACGGGTGACAAGTTTCTCATTACAAAACAGTTCACACACACACACACACACACACACACACACACACACACACACACACACACACACACACACAGAGACTGACACACATACACTGTAGTTACTTTTTCAGTCAACTGTACACTGTACACAGTCCTGCTGCTTTAAATACTCAAAAAAGAACCAAAAAGACGAAGTTAGAACGCCCTGCTGTTTAAAGAAACTCCTGATTCTCTCAATACTTTTTATGCCTTTTATGTAGAGTTAAGACTAGAAGTTCATGAAGTCAAAAACAGAGGAGGTACGTGTGGCATCAAAAAGTCTCAAAGTTTAGAAAAGTTTGACACATTCAGTCTGTAGATAAAAATACCAGGATGCACATGAACAGACTGCTCAGGAAATCAACCGGTACAAAGAAAAGACCCTAAAGATTTATCTTTAACTAAAGATTTTTAGTTAAACGCCTTGTTTAAAATAAGATTTGTTTACAATAAGAATGAAAAAAACAACACATTTTTCAATCCTGTCACACAAAATACAACTTTTAATTCCTCTATAGAGTCTTATCTGAAAGACTTTAAAGCGACATCTAATTGGGGACGTGTGATTGGCTGCTTTCTTTGTTGACCCTCGTCTCCCTGACTCAGACATCTCTTTGTGAGGATTAATCCATTGACACAATAACAGAAATATAAAGTCATTGTTCAGCCAGAAAAACAAATTAAAATGCTTTAGCACGAGTCAAAGGTTAAATATTCTTTGAGTGTTGGTCAGCAGTGAAGAGAACTCTGCCTTCAAAAACAAGGAAACACAAAGACAAACATCCACTTACAGAGAGGAGGGTATTCATGAAGCTGCTTCTTTTAGTCCCTAAGAAGAAATATATGAACTCAGACTGTGCACAACAAGCAGATAACATAACCTCGATAGAAGATGTCACACACACACACACATCGCTTTCCAGCAGCATGCAGCAGTGATGTATGAGACGTCCCCGGTAACAGAGCTGTCGTGCATCAGGAATGATAAGTACAACATCTGAGACTCTCGCCAGAAGGGCAAGGCTGCAAACACTCCGCACTCGAGCGATGCTTCAAAATGCCAGCCAGAAATCCTGCCAAGATGTTTCACTTATTTAACCTTTACCGCAACATGCAGGTCGCAAAGAAGATCAGAACTCAGAGCAAAAAAAAAAAGAAGAGGAGAGTCGACTTGAGAGGGAGACGGCGATGGGAAGAGCAAAAGTTCAGACAGATATCGCTTAAAGTCGGGATTACAGATGTAGGGGAAGAAGGAGAGGACGTTGATGCACTGACGAGGAGGGGAGGAGGTACCCGAGAGACAGACAGAGAAGACGTATGGAGCATAAACACAGAGATAAGAGACAGACTGATGGATGTTAAACATGATGTATGGAGAGCAAACAGCTGGGCTGAGAGACAGACGGACAAAAACGTCGACGAAGAAGAAGTGGTGCGGAAACTGTGTCACCTGCTCACAGATTGTCATTCTATGGAAATCAAATACAGCGCTACCCCCCCGTCATTTTGCACAACCAGACCAAATAACAAACTCAGATTGAGATGTCTGTTAACTCAAGAGAGACTCAGGTGCACATTACAATAAAATGGATAAATCTTTAAGAAGGATTTCAAAAACTAAAAGCGGTAAGTCGAGCTGTCTTGTACTCAGTCGAGTCATTGGGATTGGATTCTCCTCTTCCGTCTTTGGCAGCAAAATACAGATCAGGTTGATCCATGATTATGATCCCTTCTCACCGCCTGATCCCTGGAGGCAGGCATGAAAAGACGATGCCAGATCAATCGCATCGATCAGTTCTCCTGACTCACCCGGAAACCTTCAGAAGCCTTTAGAATCCCTTATCAGAACCACTTCATGTCCTCTTGTTTCCAAGTTTCCTTCATGATGAGCTGTTTTATTTTAAAGTTTCTTAGTTGAACTTTCACCAGTCTAAGATGCTCATTTTTTAAAGATTACACTGGGAGGAATTACCAGTATACCAGAAGAAATACTACTTAAGAATCAAGTATTGAACCAGTATTTAAAGAGTTGTAATTTTAGAAACACTTTATCGCATTCATTCAAACTCATCGTGCTTTCATGATGTGTCTGCACTCTGAGGACTGAACCATTGAACTTAATGGTTTGAACCATTGGACTCATTGGTTTGAACCATTGGACTTATTGGTTTGAACCATTGGACTTCATGGTTTGAACCATTGGACTCATTGGTTTGAACCATTGGGCTTAATGGTTTGAACCATTGGACTCATTGGTTTGAACCATTGGACTTAATGGTTTGAACCATTGGACTCATTGGTTTGAACCATTGGACTTAATGGTTTAAACCATTGGGCTTAATGGTTTGAACCATTGGACTTATTGGTTTGAACCATTGGACTTAATGGTTTAAACCATTGGGCTTAATGGTTTGAACCATTGGACACATTGGTTTGAACCATTGGGCTTAATTGTTTGAACCATTGGACTTATTGGTTTGAACCATTGGACTTAATGGTTTAAACCATTGGACTTAATGGTTTGAACCATTGGACTCATTGGTTTGAACCATTGGGCTTATTGCTTTGAACCATTGGACTCAGTGGTTTGAACCATTGGGCTTATTGCTTTGAACCATTGGACTCATTGCTTTGAACCATTGGACTCATTGCTTTGAACCACTGGGCTTAATGGTTTGAACCATTGGACTCATTGCTTTGAACCACTGGGCTTAATGGATTGAACCATTGGACTTATTGGTTTGAACCATTGGACTCATTGCTTTGAACCACTGGACTCATTGCTTTGAACCACTGGACTCATTGGTTTGAACCACTGGGCTTAATGGTTTGAACCATTGGACTCATTGCTTTGAACCACTGGGCTTAATGGTTTGAACCATTGGACTTATTGGTTTGAACCATTGGACTCATTGCTTTGAACCACTGGACTCATTGCTTTGAACCACTGGACTCATTGCTTTGAACCACTGGACTCATTGGTTTGAACCACTGGACTCATTGGTTTACAATCTGTATGCAAGAACAGCATTTTGTATTAAAGGTGAAAATGAACGTTGCCTCTCTGCACAAACACAGATTTTAACCCATCTGAAAACACTGAACCTTTAGACTCCTTATTAAATTAGCAGTGTAACATGTTATTTGTTCAAAGCGTTGATTAATGCATTATTAAATAAGTAGCAATTAAAGGATAATGCTAAAAAGGTTAGACGTCCTCTTTGCACTGCCTGATTAGTGTAATGAATCATTGTGCCTAAGACTGCTGAGGTAATTTATGATTTCTCACAGTTAATTACTACCTTTAATGGAAATATTGAACCTTTTTCATTTAGGTGCACCATTACTGTTACTGTAACACAGCCAGAGAAACTCAGGCTGAGGCGTAGTACCTTTAAAACATCCACAATGACTGAGGTGTAAAAAGGCCTTTGATTGTTTCAATGACGATGTTTGATCGGGTCAGTGAAGGCAGCAGGGTGTTTCTGAAAGCTGATTTGAATGATTTATTGAACACATTGATGACATGATGGCTCTTAGTTAAGAGAAGATGATCGGCCATGGAAACCTTTTTCATGAGCTCCTGATGCTTAGTGAGGTGACGATACTTTAAGAAGTTTCAATACTACAGCGAGTTATGAAAATAAGTGGAAAACCTTCGCTAAGAAGCCAGTGACGGAGTGCACATAGATGCAATTCCTCAAGTGTCCACTTGAGGCTGTGTCCAAAAGCCAAGGAATCCCCTTTAAGACCTATATTACAATGTACATTTTTACCGCAAAAATAAACACATTTACAGCTCGTAGAAAATATGAATTTTGTCTTGATAGCTCATTTATATTTTGGGGGGAAAAAAAATATGGAGGTTGACATTTTTATAACTCACTTGTTTTTATCTTATTAAGGATAAGAGGTATTCATAAATTAGCATGAATAGGACCATGAGATTTGACCGACAGGTGGGCGTGTTGTAGCTCTTTGCCTGTTTCCAAATTGATCCAAATTTATGATTAGAAAGCTTTTCCAATATGAACACCACCATTTATGGGCCTCAAAATGCCGCTTCAGAAACCAATGGGTGACGTCCATCAGTCTACGTCCTTGATTTAGGTGCTGTGTACTTCAAAACGTATTTAGTACAGCTGTGTGTGTCAGCTTTTGTTTGGTTTCTCACACTTTAAAACACAAGTGCTTAGGGTTATACATAACAGGGTACAAACGTCATGATCTGACAATGGTACAGGTGGCATTCTTTGGCAGCACCATGTTTAAAGTCTCTGAGATCTGAACATTTTTTCTCTTAACATTATGTCCACATCATCATAGCTGTGGATTTGTCTGAAACACATAAAGTCAATAATTAGAAGCAGTAGTGTCCGCTGAATGTGACTCATCTTAGCATCTGTCTCAATAAAATCTTTTGCATGTTACAGATGCTCACTGTAGAGGAAGAATTTCCCGTCTTGATGTCTCCTCTTCTAATCTTGTAAACTGATTTCCCCGTGAGACGTTCACTGACACCACACTGTAATGCAGCGCTGACACTTCACTCTCATAAATTTGCCGACGTCTCCAGCAAAAATCTGCTGCTTTCCTTTGAGGAGGATGTGCGTGGGTTGTAAACGATGGCAACAAATTGCCCGTCACGTTGAATCGGAGGCCCGTTCAGGCGTAGTGGATTTGATTTGTGGAGTGAGGAGGGCAGGTCTGAACACCGTCCTACTGAGCCTCCTCTTTTAAAGCCTCCGTAATGATCGCTCCCAGCGGGACTCCACTAAGTACCTCTGCTGCATGCTGGGCTGCCGCGCTCCTAATGTGCACACACTTTATCAGTATTAAATGTATTCTCCTCACACATGGATTACACTGTGTGTGCTTTATTTATCATGTTCTGAGTCAGACATGACTAATGGAGACAGATGAGATGTTAGTCAGAGGAAAGAGAAGAACACAGTCTGATTTTCTGGTATTTACTGAAGTCTGTTACACTTTTTCACATTTACAGGCTTTACATCATATGTTGGACTCAGGTTCTGGTTTTAGTTGATAATGGATTTTGTTTCTCCTCTAGGCTCCAGCCCCCATGGCTTTTCCCATGACCACACCGCAAGTGCCTGTGTATGGAATGGTGAGTGAAAATAATGAGCTGACTGTCCATACAGTCAAAACTAGGGCCGGACAGATACCGATATTAGGGAGAGAACAAATCCGACACACATATTGGCCAATATCTTTCTGAGATCTGTAGAGGTAAATATAAATAATCTGTAGACGTACGCATTAATTGCCTTGATCCCACAAATGCAGTCATCAAACACTTGTGGTAAAGATTTATAACAAAGACAAGATGGTCACTCAACTGGAAAGTAACTCTGCAAGTATGCGCATCACTGCTTGTAGCTCTGGAGAGTGATGATGCTCGCTGTAATCAATATAGCGCCCTCTGCTGGTGAAAGAGAACTGCTAGTTTAATACAATGAAACTCAAATGAAATGTTATTTGACTGGTGAATAAATTTAGTGATATCGGCGATCAAATTAGCCGATACCGATAGCCACTGGATATGCTAATATTGGCCGATATTATCGGCTGCCCCATTTATCGGTCGGGCTCTAGTCATAACACAGAAACACAAAAACGCTGCACCTATTAGTTTTCTCTTGTGATGAATTTGTAGATTATCATTGTAATTAAAAACATGTTGATGAATCCCAGTCACCGGAGTCTGACTCCTCTCAATCCCTTACTTGTGTCTGTGTCTGTGTCCAGGTCCCTCCCCAGATGGGTCAGATGGGCGGGGTACCGATGATGGCTCCTCAGCCAATGATGTATAACCAGCCTGTTCTCAGACCCACCAACCCCTTCGCACCCATGCCGGGAGCCCAGGTCAGCTATCCTGTATTTGTGACTTCATACACACAAAACGATACCTTTGCTACTGAAAAGGTAATGAAGAGTTCAACGTCTTTCATATTTTGATCTATTACTGTACAAGTGATTGTGTCTTTGTGATTGGTAACCAAGTTGTGTCGGTGGCATGTTCTTTGAGTTATGCTCAGGAGAAAACGCTCAGATTGTTGAGTCGTATAAAATGTTACAGTTATGATTACTTCCTTAAAATGTATTTTAAAAGAAAAAGTACAACATGACAGCTAGACTACTGCAACAGTCTCATCTACGGTTCATCATCCAAAACTCCACTGCTCGTGACCACATCACTCCCGCACCAGTGACCACATCACCCCCGTCCTTCATGACCCCCAATGGATCTCCATCCACTTCAAACTCCTCATCATCACCTACAAAACCCTCCATAACCCTCCATAACCCTCTAAGAACCAACAAGACTACCAAAGTATTGATTTCTTATTCATTTGAGTGTTTTTCAAAAGCCTGAGGAGGTTTAAATTTTCAGTTATTCAAGAGAAAAGAAAGTAGAGTCTGGAAATATTGGAACTTGGTTTGTTTATATGTTGTTTAGCTTGTTGTTTGAGTGTCTGTAAATTCCTCCAATCACTCCAAAGTCATTTTAAATGCATTGATAAAATGATGACTATAAACTCTTTCTTTTTTTTTCTCCTGTTGATTCAGATGCAGTTTATGTAATCCAGTCAGGGGGGGAAGCAGAGTGCCAAAAGCGACAAACAAACAAACACACAGAAGAAGAAAACACACAAGAGGAACGATCAGACGGACGGAGGGAGGATTTAATCAAACTAAAATGACTAAGTGACAGTCAAGATAACCAACCAACACCAAAAACAGCGGAAAGAGGAGAAGAAGACCGAAGAGCGGAGCAGGGGGCGGAGGGCGGGGAAGAGGTCATCTTTACTGGTCGTTGTCTGAAACAACTTCTTGCCTGTGTGTGTGTGTGTGTGTGTGTGTGTGTGTGTGTGTGTGTGTGTGTGTGTGCATGTGTGCCTGTGTTGCTACTTTCTGTTTGATAAGTTTTTAAATCCTATCGATGGAGTGATGATTCAGAAGACTGAATACAGACGAGAGAGAAAGATAAGAGGGAGGATGACGGAGGAAGAGGGGATCATACCTCTGGTTTAGCTTGTTAGAGTTCTGCTGCAGAATTAGCTTTATTTCAAACTGGTGCTATTTTGTCCCCTTCGGCTCACCGTCCGCCTGCAACGGCACATCGGGAGGTCATATAGGGGGACAAGTGTTTAATGTGCGTGAGTGTGTACTGTAAAGAAATGAACAGCAGTTGTTTCAGACAACCGACCTCCCCCTTCGTTTGCCACCTGCGTCCACAATTGTCCAATCAACGAGACATTATCCAAAACGTCTCAAGTGTGTTTCCCGCGGTTTTCCCCTCTTTTGGGATATCTTTGTATTTTTCGATCTGTTTTCTTCTGCCGCCTCTCCTGAATGTTTGCGGGGCTTGTACAGCGATTTGTTAAACCATTTGTTGATAGTAGTTGAGCGTTTGTTGTTAAGAGTTAAAGTCTTTGTTACTCATACTGCGTTTTTTTCTTCTCCCGAAGCTACAAGTACACACAGGGAAAAACAGGGTTAAACGCTAACAATGCTAGCAAGCTACAAAGTCGTCTAAATTGGATTCAAAACAACATTTGGGATATTTTTCTCAAGACCTGGTCACAACACAAATTGGTACGGTGAAAGTCAACCATGTGTTTTTAAGAAACGTATAGTTTTTAGAAGAACGCTAATGCAGTGACGACCTCTGACGCTAGCTAAACTACTGTAGCTGTTAAGCTAGCCTGCCAAGGACATGCTTGGGCTAGTCAGTCTGAACTTCTCTCTGTTTTCTTTTCACTGTGTCATATATGGCACTCTCTTCTCAAGATTGTACATTTAAGTTAAAACAGAGTTATTAAAAGGAGGGAGTGAAAGTATTTTAGCTAGCTAGTGTTCTAACTAGCATGCTAAATAAGATGTATTTTTAGTTTTGGTAGCTAACAGGACAATATGTTCACACATACTTTGTTTCTACAAACCATTCCTCATTTGTTGAGCCATTTATGCTCCAAAGAGGTGAGATACAACTGCAAGGGGCTTCTTAGCTAGTAAGCTAGCTTTGTCCATTCTTAGTTCTCCGTGTGACCCAAGTTAAGAGCAGTCAGATGGAGTTAACCAAAGTTGGACTACTGAAAAGATAATTTGCCCAAATACATTTTGCCCCATATTTTTTTTGCCCCGAGTTTATCATCGTGTTAAAGAGTCAGCAGCGTGCTTGAAGTGTAATTAGCCCGCTAACTGCCTGTTAGCCCCTGGTTGACCTTGTGTGTATCTGTTCTTCATGTCCTCATCAGCTCACCAATCGGATTCAGACCTCTTCGGTTTCTAAATAAAGCGCTTTTTCATCAGGTCCACCCTTTAGAGAGGTCCATATTATGTGCCAGTGATTGATGACAGCAGCACTGAGTGAGTGATTAAAAAGTTACTGAATCAAGTTGAATTCACTTTAAATTGCACTGAATCAAAGAGAGTGGCTTTAAGTGCACCTCTGTCTGCAGAGAGAGCCAAATGACTATGAACTTTTGGCACCCCCCTCGCTCCCTTGGTTCCAGGTTAATTTAGGGATCATATTTGACTTTTTTAAGAGGTCAAAGGCCGTTCCTCAGCCAAAGCATCCGTCGCCACGAGTTTGACTGTTGGGGACATGTGTCCATATGCATTTTTATTGTGTGTTCACGTGTGTGCTAACACATTTATGTGTTTGTTTTCCATTGAGGGCTATTTTCTGAGGGTCAAATTGCGTCAAATTTCGAGCCAAAATTTGAGCCAGAAAGTTTGACGTGAAAATGTGCTTGTTTGTTTTTTGTAAAAAAAAAAATCAAATTTTGTTGCAAAATGCACATGCAAAAATTTTGCACTGAAGTGACTATCCTGCCGTAACGGAGCTGTCGCCAGTTAACCTGGCGAGGGAAAAAGTTAAGAAAGAGATCTGTAGGGAATTATTTCAGTTTTTACAACAAGAAGTTTGTCTAATCTACCAGCCACTGTGGCAGGTAACTCAAAGTTATTTTCCTGCCATTCTAACAACTTGAAACTTTTTGTAGTCCCTTCCCTGACCCCTCCCCCGTCCAGTGTCTCTATCCCGATCATCACGATAGTCCGATTGAAATCTCTAGAATCTCGCCTCTCAACTCTGTCTAGTTGGTCTATCTCTAAAAAGCTTTTTAGCCTGCTTCGTCACTGTTTGATATGTGTAGATATGTAAAAAACAAATAGTGATACTAACAAGTTTCTGTCTAGATTGTCTGCACCCACCCATCACTGTTGCTGTTGGATAGATATTGCTGTTAGATGCTTCTTGTTGCAGTCTTGTGTTAGCCTAGCCTTTCCTCGTAGTATCCTCTTGCAGTAGGTTTCCCACCTTGTCTTCACCACTGCAAACGTCTCTTAACTAAAGCTCTATTATCTCTCTTGGTGTCTCTGTCTTTTAGCTGTAGACGAAACCTTTCCGAGGCTCCCGGGCTCAGGCTTTGTGGTCCGCTCTTCGCTCGCTTCGAGTGCGCTCTTTCTTCTCACTATTAGCATCGCTCCAGTGTCTGGTAGATAAGTTCCTCGACATCCCCCCCCTCCTCCTCCTCCTCGACAACATCAGCCATCCTCACAACTCGTTATGATGTCAGCAGCCTATAAACGGTCTCTGATTGGACTGTTGAGCCTAGACAGCGAATCAGATAGCTTGGATATTCAGGTTTTTGTGACATAATGGGGACTTTGCTGCCAACAGAACAATGGATCCCACCACGGTTTTAGAACGAAACATTAGCTAAATGCTAATATTTATGAAGACTCCTGTATATGAATACAGAATCTTAAGGATAACCATCCGTTTGAAGAAGTTGCTAGTCAGACTGTAAACATTGACCAGCCCACAAAACAAGAAACATTCGCCCAGAAATCATTTTTGCCTTTCCAAACAATCACTGACTACAACAGAAATCTGGATACGATGGTTATCGTTCCCAGAGAGTTCATTCTAGTCAGATGACAGCCAGTGTTTCCAAGATTGGCTTGTAGATTTCAGCAGCATCCCAACGGTTTGTCTGCTCAAACGGGAACACTGACTTGACTTTCAACCAGCTGTTGTCCAATGGTAGTTTGTATAATGCATCCAGTTAGACCAAATGTGGAAAGTAGCAAGGGGATCCACTAATGGTTGTTGATCTAAACTTCAGCTCTGGAAGCTGGTTCTAAGGAATCAAATAGTTTGACGTTGGTACTTGGGTCCCTCCAAAACTTTTTCAGAAAACCTTATCCTGGGCTGTGTTCTACATTCATGTCATTCAATTGGACTTCTCAGTCCCCTTAAAGTCCATCTCTTCTTAAGTCCCCTTTTACTATTGGGATTCCAAGTTATTAAACCAAGAGCCAATCAGATAGTTGGATTTCACGGTTTGTTTGGTTACACATAAGAGACTTTATTGGCCAGCGGATGGAAACGTTTTGTTATTTCTTGAATGAGTCAGGTTCAGCGTTTGGGGGACGCTGGTTTGGAGACGAGTTTTAGTCTGCCCTTCCAGTCACTTTGACGGACAACTATGTTTAAGATTTCTATCCTATTAGCAAAAATTGCTATTACCAAGAAAACGAATCACCAGAACTTTGGTTTGTTACCCTGATAGTAAGGTCATGTATTGGTTGGAGTATTTTCTCGAGTTCAGCCAAAACATCTCGTGTCATTGAACAGTAAACTGTTCCGACCTGTTGACAACATAAACTCTCACAAGATGTCAAGGGAGCTTTCCAACCCTCAGAACCTTCCCCTTTCAGGGCCGGAAACCCAAACACCTTTTCTGCTATTGGATTCAAACTCCTTCAACTATTTTCTTAATGGACATCTGGCGATTTGGCTCCAAAAATGACTTCTAATTATGGCTCTTTTATTTTCGGGGACAGCTGTCTCACTGTCTCCAATCTTGTGTGATGAATTGGCACTTTAGAAAAAGAGACGCCATCATTGTGGGCACTGATCCAGAATCAGATCATGGTCACCCTGGATCTTAAAAAAACAATGAATCATATCAGGTCTTAACCTGCAGATGTGATCGTTCCTGATGTTTTTTAATGACCTCTTTAGAATACAAAACGTGTCGGCTTTGGTGTGAAGGACGGTGAAGTCAGTGCCAGGATGTTCTTCTCATCTGAAGACATTTCCTGCTTCTTTCGGACAACAGAGATTTTTCTTCTTGATCAGTTTTTTTTGTTTTCATTTTGTTTTTTCTCTGCATGGTAATCCTGCCTGTTGCAACGAGGTCGTCTTTGTCCGTGTGTCTCAAGTGATTTGGTCGGATATCTTCAGATGGAGAGAGGCTGCTGTGGTTTCTGTGGAGTCCCATAAACGTTACTGGCTTGTGTCCTCATCTCTTTAGCATTGATGTAACTGCCGGTAATTATCACAGTTTCATCATGTAGGTCATTTTGTCACGGTATTTCTCCTGGGAGGGATTTTTTATTTTTATTTTTTCCAGAGTATGCAGGCCCTCTTTTTTTTTTTTTTTTTGGCGACTCCCTTTTCCTCAAATTCCGACTCTTTCTCATATTTATGTCTGGGAATTTCCCTGGACAACCACAGGTTTTTTTTTCTTCCTTTTTTTCTTCTTTTGGGAACAAACCAGGCAAACCTTTAAAAAGCTGCTACCACTTCTCTCTGCATTGTTGTAGCATGAATTTAGGTGGAGACGAGTACACGGATGAACCTTGATGTCATTTTAAAATGTTCTCTTCTAAGGCCAAGTGTATCAAACATTCAGAGAGCAGACTCGTCTCTCTCTCTCTCTTTCTGGGGTCAGTGAGTGCATGGTTGTAACGTTGTCAATGTTTGTTGTCCTGTTCTCTCCAAAAAAACGCATGACAGTGATGGTGATGATGAAGATAAATTCTCTCCTCTTGTTGTCCCTGTTTTTGAACATCTGTCACGAGGCGAAGGTCTGCGATGGTTCAAACTCTTTGTGACCGATCTCTCGACAGCCGGTTCATCCGTCTCTGGACTGAATCTTTGACAGATGTTTGTGCCTGTCGATAAATGAGCCACCGTAGCAAAACAGAGCGCCAAAACTTTTTGTGTAAAAAAAAAACAAACAAAAAAAAAACAACCTCTCCCAAAGATGTCACATTTGCTACTCACAGCACAGATTTTGTCCTTCACTGTTCTGGCGCCATCTGCTGGTGGCTTTGTGCGCTTGCAGGTGAAACTCAAAGAATGAAAAATGAAACTAAATGAGAGGCTGTTTAAACGAATTAATCTCCTCGTTTTTTGTTTTTTTTTGTCAGTGAGTCGGTGTGTTGAATCAAAGGTTCTCTTGTGCACGTTCTGTTTTTTCTACATCAGTGTTTTTTGGTAAGAACCCTCGGATTGCTGCCTCACTATTCTGTATATATAGAGAAACACATCACACACCTCACAGAGCTTAAAGACATACTCTCATAACCCGCAGCTGCGTTATTTTGCATTTACTCTTTATTTTTCTGAACATGAAAGATGTTAGCATTCTTACAGCAGTATAAAGGTATGATTACTTCTCTAGCGGGGACGGGCTAATCAGACAGACGATGCAGATTTCGAGGGGCTGCAGACCTCCCTGTACATCAGGACCAGCCATGAATTCTCAATGATGCCAAATGTTTTTTGAGCAGAGAACATCTTTTAATCTGTCTCTCTCTCTCTCTCTCTCTTCTCTGTCTCCTCCCCCCCCTCACCCCCGTTTCTCTTTGTACATTTTTATTTTCTATTTATTTAAAGCAGAATTATATGGATTGTATCGAGCATGGAAAGGCAAACAAATGTTACAGATGACAAACAAATCACAGGCTTTTATTTTACAGCAGTATATTTGTTTATTCTAGGGATCTGTTTTTCTCTCTTGTTTTTTTGGAAGAAATAAAAAGTCATTTTCCATTCCTAGGTCGGTGTCTTTGTTTGATTTTTTTTCTCACTCACTCAGAACTCCAGATTCAGGGGGGGCACAGTTTGGAAAATGCTCTGCTAGCTTGATTTTAGCTTCGTCTTTAGCTACAGCTAGCTAACGGTCTTCGTATTTATAGCTGAGGTTTGTTTTTATCTCGCTTAAATCTCTCAAAAAAAACTCAAGCTTACACTCATTACTCAAAATAATAAACAATCCAAAAATAAAAAGAGATAGGTAAAACTGTAAAACATCTACTTCCAGAGTTTCAGAAGAATTAGCCACTAATTTTCCTCAAACTTGACACCTAGCGTGTTTTATTGCTTCACTTTGTCTAGCCGTTGTTACAAAAGTCTTCAAAGTTAAACAGGTGATTAATTCAGCATGTAGCAAAATTTTTTTTTTTAACAAATTGTGTTGTTGTACTGAAATATCTTTCATCCTCGACACACTGAGACAAATTACCGTGCAGCGTCTGCAGGGGTCCAACAATGAATTATTCACTGAAGACAAAATGCTGCTGTTTGTCAGACACGGCACAATGTGAGTGATATATTTCTCACCCAGGGCTGTTTAGTCAAAAAAAAAAACTGAAATATAATCAAATAAATCACCACCTGGGGACTGTGAAGGATTCTGGATGTGATTGTGGAGCGAAGAAAACTCAAACTGTTTCATTATTCAGAGCTCAGCGGGAGTCAGCTTTACACTCCTTCAGTGTTTGAAGTCTTTGTAGATAAAGAGCTTCAGGTCAAAGTGAAACAACAAGCAGATATATAGATCCTGTATAACAACAGAACGTCAGGAAAACAGTTATTAGGAGCTGGAAATGATTGTATTTAGTCTGGGAAATGTTTCCCACCATCATAGAGAATATGAGACTTTAAGGTAATTACTGAGTACAGGGTTTTCTATTCAACTCGGCTATGCTATACACACTCTAAACATATTTCTGTGAACTTTCAGGCGGGTTTTAATGACCACCTGAGTCTGAAGTTAAAGCCACTTTAAACCCAAATCCACTATAGCCATCAAACATTTGGATATAACATCTTAGACATGATTGTACACGTCAAGGAATTATGATAAATAAGCTTTAGTGAAGCCTCAAAAATCTTCTAATTTCTGCAGTCCAGTCGTAGGAAAGGCCTCATGGCATGAATCTGGCGCCTAACTTCCAGCGTTAGCATCGTTCAGAAGTCAAGTAATGTCAAACGTTTTTTTGTTTTTGTTTTTTTTTTTCTGGCAGTGGGAGTAAGTGTGATTACCTTTATGTCCCCAACCAGAGGCGTTGTTTGTCAATAGGCAAGGCATGCAACGGCTTGGGGGCTCCTGTTCAGTAGGGGGCTGACAAACTTTAAACCACAGCATTGGCAATGTGCAAATTTTGCAACGACAGTAGGATACCTCCCTAAGGGGGCCCCATCTAACAGCACTCCCTGTCATTGCCCTGATAAGCATCGCATGTATAAGAATAATTCAAAGACGGCCTCAACATGGCCCTGGACAGATAAACCCACGGTGAGATAACAGACAGTTATCCAGAAGTTAGCGGTCCTCTCTGGTCACTGCGGGCCCGGTGGCGTGACAGCCGACGCTCAGCAGGAGGAATGTCGACCCCCCCCCCCCCCCCCCCCCCACCTCCAGATAAGTTCTGACAGCTGTAAACTGAGAGCAGGACGGGGGAGAGGCTATTTTTAACTTTCATTCTGCCAGGCCTCAAACACACAGACTCTGACAGAGAGGAGAGACCCTCTCTTCTGTTTCTGGATCTCTCCTTCCTGAACGACTTGAGAAACTTCTAGAGGTTCCAACCTCAGCTTTAAGACCAGGAGAGACCAGCAGGTCTTTGAAGGAACATATCAGACCCACTTACCTTACAGAGAAGAACCTAACAGGCTGACATGGCTGAGCTGTGCTACAACAAAGGCTGCGGACTCAAATATGACGCTGACAAGAACAATGACGGTGAGAGACTGGTTTGTTTCATAAAGTTTAATTCAAACTATGGAAGTTTGGTCGTGTTGGTGAGGAAGGTCATGAAGCCTCAGTGGGTGTCAGTCTGTGTGGTGATGGTGGGGAGTCAGTTTGATTTGATTCAAGGAGAGGAGGTTTAACTTATCAAGTTTTGCCCAACTTTGTTAAAAAAAAGGGCTTTAAAGTCCAGTAAAATTTCAAATCAACATCATCTGGAGGTAGAAGCAGGGATCTTTTCTCCTAGTTCTTAAAGAATTTGGCATTAAATCTCTTAGATGAGGCTCTATAAACTAATTTCTTTAACTTCCAAGTCTAAAGCGCACATTTAAGACGTGTTAAGTCTTTAAAAATGCATCACTCGCAAGCAGAAATCTGAAATATTTTCCCTCAATTCCTGAAAAAAAACAAAAACATTTTCAAGACGTCTTCAAACACAATTGACAGATTTAGTCTGAAGTTGTGCTTTCATGATGAACTTTTACTCCTGTCATCAGAGTTATTGGCCTTTGTTGCTCCTGAAGTATAAAATGCAATGAACAATTTTGGCTCACATTTGATGAATTTTTACAAAAAGTCATTTTACATGTTGTGCAAGTGAGTCTGGATCCATTTGAAGAACGCAGACTGTTGGAAAGGACTTCATATAAAAATGATTCCGTTTGGATTGACCGACATGAATTAGAACATTTAGTTTGAATGTCTCACATGCTTGTTGTCAGTTAGCGTAGCATGTGTAGCGGGCCATGTGTCCTGAGCTATCTTCCTAGAAACCAGCTTCCTTTTATGGGACTCTTTGCCCCCCCGGAACAGCTGGTCTCCCCCCTTTGCTGACTCTCTGTGTGTGTGTGTGTGTGTGTGTGTGTGTGTGTGTGTGTGTCCATATTCGGACTCACCGCTTCTTTCTTTTTTTCCTCCAAAGACTCGTGCGTCTTCCATCCAGGTGTCCCCATCTTCCATGACGCCTTGAAGGTAAAAGTTATAAAAGACGTAAACTAACAAACAAACCTTTTATTTTGGGGGTTAAGGTTAATTCTGTGTGTGTGTGTGTGTGTGTGTGTGTGTGTGTGTGTGTGTGTGTGTGTGTGTGTGTGTGTGTGTGTGTGTGTGTGTGTGTGTGTTTCAGGGATGGTCATGCTGTAGGAAAAGGACGACAGACTTCTCAGAGTTTCTCTCCATCAAGGTAAGATGTCTTGTTTCCCCACGATAATAATAAATATGAATACTTCACTAAATGGTAAATGGAGAAATTAAACCAGAAGTACAAACTCCTCTGAGGTGACCTTGATTCGTCTCCGATCTCAGGGCTGCACCCGCGGGCGCCATAGCAACGAGAAGCCTCAGGAGCCTCTGAGGCCGGAGGTGACATCCGATAAGACCGACGGCAAACACACCAACGGCCCCGAGATCATCTACCAGGGACCCAAATCTGCAGAGACGCTGCAGAAAGAGAGACCCAGGTGTGTGTGTGTGTGTGTGTGTGTGTGTGTGTGTGTGTGTGTGTGTGTGTGTGTGTGTGTGTGTGTGTGAGTGTGTGTGTGTGTGTGTGTGTGTGTGTGTGTGTGTGTGTGTGTGTGTGTGTGAGATCAGAGGAGTGTGTGTTCTTGTCTTTACCTCTGTGTTTCTGCAGGTACTTCTGGACCTTGTTTCAGTCTGGAGGCCTCCTAGTCTCTCTGCATCTCTGTGTTCATTTCTCTGCAGACCCCTTTGTTCACGTTAATGTGTGTGTGTGTGTGTGTGTGTGTGTGTGTGTGTGTGTGTGTGTGTGTGTGTGTTTATTTGTGTTTATGTGTGTGTGTGCAGTTCAGAAGAGCCAAAGACCAAGCTGCCTCACAAAGTGTCCGCCTCGCTTTCTCAGGCTCTGGAGAAGATGGACATCAGCAAGAGAGTGGAGAGAGAGAAGAAAGGTAAGAGTGTGTGTTTGTGTGTGTGTGTGTGTGTGTGTGTGTGTGTGTGTGTGTGTGCGTGCGTGCGTGTGTGTTTGTGTGTGTGTGTGTCACAGGGTTTTTAGTCATAAAAACACAAACACTCCTTCCTGTAAACATGTCTAAAGAACCAAACTGAATATTCATATCAGAATGATGTCATCAGAGGGATCAGTGATTGGGATCAATAACTTTCTTCTCACAGAAAGTGAGGCGGTGATGCACGGGACGCGCTGCAAGAACGCAGGATGTAAAACAGTGAGTGTTTAATTTTCTTTATACATCTTTTCACTCTCTTCACATATTTCTCTCATTGACATTTCATCACCCACAATGTGCTCATGTTCCTCAGTTTGACTTCAGCCTGTCGCTTCTCTTGTCCTGTGGAGCTTCTTAACGGCTCCATCTAGTGGACAACGTGGAGAACAACACACACAGCCTATAGTTCTGTATTCAGTCAGTTTGTCAGCACCGGCTTGTCCTCGCTCTCCTGTTTCAACTGGTAGACCATAAGTATGCATGTGATCAGTGTGTGAATGTGTAGGTGTGACCTGCGGTGTAAGAGTGCTTACAGTACATTTTGCTCCTGTTATTTCCGTCTATATTAAAAAGGAAATAATCTTCAGAAAAGGTAAAGGGGTAATGATGGATTTGAAGTGTCTAAAAATGTAAATTCTGGATGTAAATCATAGAATTGAAAAAAAGACCAAGTACTTTGAGTTTTCTGTTGTATGTTTTATCACTAGAAGTTCACTGATTTACACAAGTCTTATAGTCAGAAGACTAGAAAAGTGCGATACAAGCTCAAGTCCATTTTCCATTTTTAGTCCTCCAAGCGGGCAGCCCGACCTGTGGCTCCTTACCCGCATGTCATTCTCCTCTCTCTCTCTCTCTCTCTCTCTCTCTCTCTCTCTCTAGCCACTGTCCTGCCCTTAAAGAAACCTCTGAAAAAACCACAACAGAATAAATCATATAATAATAATATATCATATAATGAAATGACTTAATGGATAACATAAATGAATCATCCCACGTTTGATTTTGACCTTTGGTAACGAGTTTCTCTTGAAGATAATCATTCAGTGATCACACTTGACTGGTGACCAGAGAGAGAGAGAAAGTCTGCACTGATGGTCTGATGGTCACACTCGGATCATTCCTGTTGTGTGTTTGTGTGTTCAGATGTATCAGGGCCCGGAGACGGACACGGAGATCTGCACCCACCACCCCGGAGCGCCCGTCTTCCACGAGGGGTGAGACGCAAACGCACCTCGCTGCATGTTTCTGCTCCTCCACTCCGGATATTACAAACAAAGGCTTTGTGCAAAATCCACGACAACACAATCATAATTACAAATCTCTGTTTGGACAACACCCCCCCCCCCCCCCCCCTTTTAAACAGTAATTAGAGCGTCGCTACAAAGACAGGGAGTAATGCAAAGAAAACAAAGAGTTAGCAAAACAAGAATCATAAAAGCTGAGCGATCAGACAGACAGACGATTCTTTAAAGATCAGCGAGTAAAATAAAGAATATGTAACATTTCAGACTTTATAAGTAAAAACAGAACGAGAACATCAGTCCACTGTTAGTTTAGCTAAATGCTGCTCGTTGGATTTTTACCTATTAAGAAAAAGTTTGTGTCCATGAACCGATTAAAAGGCGTTGAGACACTTATGCTGTTTTCACATTTGCACTCCTGAAATTATGTCTCTCTGCAGTCTGACCTGTTTCATGTCTTTGTAGTTAAATTCACTTTGTGTCTTCCTCTGTCTTTGCCCTGTAGGCTCTTTAAGTCACTTTTCCACAGACGCTGTTTTTACAAACTCTTTTTTTTTCTAACCTGTGACATCCTGTTTCCCTCTGTTCTGTTGTTGCTGGTTAGATATAAGTACTGGAGCTGCTGCTGCATAAAGACGATAGATTTCAACGCTTTCCTCGACCAGAAGGGCTGCACCACGGGGAAGCACTGCTGGGTGCCAAAGAAGGTAGACGAAACACTGACTTACTGTCTATTACTTTGGCTTTGGTTAGCTCAAAGACACATTAAAAAGGAGACAAAAACAAAGCTTTGAAATACAGAAATGAAAATTCAGCGTCACTTTATTTACACAGCTGCCTGGTTCTTTATAGTTTAGAAACGTCTTTACAATGAATCCTTAATTCACCCAAGTTTATTTCATACTATTTTTACAATAAAAGCAGCATCTAAATAATGTAAATGAAAGCTTAAAGGTCACATATCCTCCTCCTCTTCTACTTCAGTGTAAATAAGTCTCAGAGCTCCTCAAAACATGTGTGTGAAGTTTCTTGTTCTAAATCCACTCTGATCCTGTCTTTGATCATACCTATAAACCCCTCTATTTCAGCCCTGCTCAGAACAGGCTGTTTCTGTGTCTGTACCTTTAAATATGTAAATGAGCTGTGTCTGACCACGCCCCCTCTCTGGAAGGGAATCTGGCTCGGGCTTTCTCGCTCCATGTCCTGTTGTTTACGGTGAGAGGGCAGAACAAACACCTAGCTGTGGGAGTGTCACCCACCTGGGGGAGGGGCTACTGCCCTTTGTGATGTCATGAAGGGAAAATCTCCAAACGGCCTGTTTGAGCACACATTTAAAGTAGATATTCCTGCTGCTACTGACGCTCCATTTTCTTTTACAAGTCAAAGTTATGAAGAAGAGTCGGAGGTCCTTATCTCAAAATCCTCACTTAAGCAATATTCTAAGCATATTCTGTGCCTGACACCTGTGTGTATGTGTGTGTGTGTGTGTGTGTGTGTGTGTTTCTACAGGACAAGAAGAAGGTGGCATGTCGACATGACTGGCATCAGACAGGAAACAATGTCGTCGTAACCATTTACGCCAAGAACGCTCACCCACAGTTAACCTGCATCGAGGCTAACAGGACCGTGGTGAGTTCATGAACATTCACAAAATGTTTGTGAATACGGGGGGGTTGGTTTTAATTGTTCCTTATGTCCTGATGGAGGCTCAGTTGAGTTGAAACTTGAAGGTACTTCTCTGTGAATAAAGAGATTTTGGTACGGATGTTGTGCATCTGATTCTCTGATGATCGAAGGTGAAACACTTTTCCTGGTGAAGTAGCACTGCTAGCTAAACATAGCAGTGGGGATGAATCAGCAAAATTACATTGATGGTTTATTGTATTTATTGAATGTTTCCATTTCTTTGGGATTTATTATATTTTTAGCTCAAGTTTAGCTGAAGCTTCAACATCTATGAAATTCATTCAAACCAGTTTAACATGTGACTTCATGAAGATGTCTTTAAAGGCTTTATATGCGATTTTTTGATCCAGCAGATGTCGCCCTTGAGCACCAGGATGAAACCAAAACAACTCGCGCTGCATTGTTGTGTTAGCATGCTAATGCTAGCGATCTTTATTATGCTCGTATCTTCACACTGCATGTAAATTTACCTGAAATGAGCGTGATCTAGAAACACAGTTAAGCAGTGAGTACAGTATGTTATTCTTCTTTTCTCTAGTCCCTCAATTAAATAACTTTTACACGTGAGGGGAGGAGTCAGCCGGACGTCCCGGCGATGTAAGCAAACTGAAGATAGGACTCTGAAAACATCACAGACAGTGGGACTCGGGTGTTACACCCATTGTAGACAGTCATGACTCACAGAGTTATTTTCAGAGGATATACTTGATTTCTATTTAAGTGTGAAAAATCACATATAAAGCCTTTAAAGAGATGAAACGTTTTCTACATTGACCTCATTCTTGTCTCTTTCCCTCTCTAGCTCACATGTCAGATTCAGTTTGAGGACAACAAGATTTTCAAGAGAGATTTTCACTTCTGGGGGGTGAGAACCAGCTGATTGAGTCTCAGTAGATTTGGCCATTGGTTAAGATTTATTCAAATCTTTGTGATCTCGTGATGAATCTTACCTTCAGGTGGTCGATGTGAAGCAGAGCTCGGTGAACATGGTTGCATCCAAAGTGGAGATCATCCTCCGCAAAGCCGACAAAGTGGCCTGGGGCAAACTGGAGGACCCCAAATACAAAGCTGAACCGGAGCCCGAAAAAGAAATCGTAACCACAGAATATTACCACCCGGACCGAGACATCGATGACAATGACATCAGCGACTCGGACGAGGAGTGGGCCTACGATTTGCCAGAAAAGAAAGCGCAGGAAGAAAAAGCGGAGAAGAAGAAGAAAGATGAGGAGATGGAGAATCAAAGGAGGAAGGAGGTGGAGAAGGAGATGAGGAGGGCAGCGGAGGAGAGGAGGAGGGCGGAGGAGGAGAGGCAGAAGCTGGAGGAGCAGAGGAGGCTGGAGGATGAGGGAGGAGATTACGAAGGCATGCCAGAGTTAGAGTAAAAAGATACAAAAGATCAGAATTGGTAGAAATAAGAGCAAATTAAAGGCAGGGTTGGTCATTTCCTCCAGATTCACTTTTTAAGAGTTTGGTTGAAATTATTTTTAGGTCCTGACAGAAATTAATAACTCAGGTTCTCTGAAAAAGGAAAGAAGAAAATCCGTCATCTGTAGCAGTTGTAAGTCTGTAAAAACTTTAACCAATGTCTGCCACGAGGTACCAATCTGATGAACCAATTAGGCGCCTCCCTGTCTCCCTGCTCGCTCTCTACATCTTGTGTGCTCTAGCCCACTCAAATCTGATGACGGAGTTTATAATGTGAGTTTATTACCGCTGAATGAGACATGAAACGACGTAGTTTCTACACAATTTAAGCGATGAGCTGAAGTCCGCTTGTGGAGCATGTAAGTGAGGGGGCGTGGCTTTAGAGGGAGCACAGAGGGGAGGGGGACGGGTGCAGACGGAGCACTGAGGGAATGCTACTTTCAAAATCATGCTAGTTTTGGAAAATGACCAACCCTGCTTTTAAAATAGATTTTTGTAATGAGGCAATTTAAAAAAAAAAAAAATTCTGGAATCATTGGGAGTCACTTTTATGTTTTTGGCTGCAAATCTAAGATGACGTCAGAATTCCTTCTGAAGAAATGTAAGGTTTGATTCTCTTAAAGCAATTGGTCGACAAACACTGGGTGCTTTGTTTTTTATTTAAAGCTTGAAAATTGTGAGATTTTTCCTAGAAAAAGGAAGATTTACTGGATGAAACTTCAATAAAAGACTTCATCGTTCCTGTTTCTAATTTTGTCTTCTTTTTTTTTTTTAAATCTCTTAAACAAACGGCATTCCTCAACAGGAATAAGAGGCTCTATTGGTTGTATAAAGAGTTGTTATACAATGCACGTCGCCCACATTAATGCAGAGAGATTAAGATTAATGACTCACTTAAGAGCCTAATGAATCACTGGAGTATTCACTGGTGTAACAGGCCGCTGCTGTAAACAAAACATTTAGCCTTTAGCTCGTGAGTCATGCTCAAATTGTATTTCCACACATTGTTTTCCTGAATATTAGCCTCAAACACACCTACACTGTTACTGCTTTACTACACAGAGTGATACATGCAGCACGTGGGTGTGATTTTTTTAAACAGGCAGGTTTTAGAGCTACAACCAAAGAATGAGACGTAACACCTTAAATATGCTTCAAATGAAAGAGCTTGTTGTTGATTTACAGCTGATGGGTTAATTTGGTTTTTGATGGATAGAAGATACATTCTGACAAAATGCTAGTCTGATGTGAACACATGTTATCTGTGATTTATTTAGATTTCCCATAGTTCTGTGTTTAAGTCTTACAAAACCAAACGACACCATCATCACACTTCAATAATTCATTTAATTTTCCAAGAGTTTGCGCTGACGTTGTCTTTTTTACACACTGCACACGATAACACGATTAAAACACCTCCCAACGTACAAGGTCGTGCAACATCTAGTCTGGCTTCCAACATCGCTCGCACAGTCTCAGTACATAATGTGGGCTGATCTGATCAAAAGGGGTGCGTTCACAAATGTCATCAATGGAATACTGTTGCACAAACATGGCGGAGTCATGTGTTGGTTCATTTCAGTGTTTTTTTTTTTGTTGTTTTTTTCAGCTCCACAAAAGTCCTTGGAATAGTTTCAGTCAAATGTGACATTTTTGTGTTTAAAACAATGACAAAAAAATGATAAAAAAAGAAAAAAAAGAAAAACACATTCTGATATGTAAAAGAACAAACAAAAACACCATGAAGTCCTTGTTTAAAAGAGTAGTAAACACAGGCAACAAGATTTTTGTGTATTCCAAAAATGGCTTCCAAGAATGTGTGGTCCCTCAACTTGACAAACCTGCGTTCGTTTTTCAGCACAACTATTGGTAAGTAAAGCGTAAAGTAGACTTTTTCAACCGATGTTACAATTTCAAAATGATACACTAATGTTCACCCAAATATTGGCTAAACACAGGCTGAGTATGACATCTTTTTTTTTCTGTGTAAACAATTCATTAGTAGTCTGCAGTAACACTGGAAAATCCCATTTACTTTGGCTTAAAGTTGGAATAGTTTCATATCTGCATTTTCTTCTTAAATTAATGTCTAAATACCGATTTGAAAGACACTTAGATGACATTGCTGTGGCAGTGGAATAACATGTAATCACATTAATAACATTGGCGTTAAATGGGAAATCTCAAGCTGCTGTGGGAGTCATTGTACAACCACTGATGTAATAAACATTTGTGTATACATATTTATCATTCATTTACGTTTGGTTAGATATATTACATTTTATCAACACACATTTGTCCGTATACGTTTTTCATAAATAAAATGTTTTTATCATCAAATTAAGTTAAAAAAAACACTCAAAATCTTAAAACACACGCGCACACATGCACACAAATGTCTTTTTTTCCCCATTAAGTTGCGTTTTTGTAAAGTGCAAGGCAAGATACAGTAAACTTTGAAATGTACGACATACAACAACATTCGCATCTGAAGCTAACGCACTCTCACACGCGCTCGTTGTATGTCTCGTAACCCCACTGAACTCGGTACAAACTTGGCACGACACCACTAAAGCCTCTAAGGTGTAGAGCGTTAAGCTGGCACACTATGGATACAGTAGCACAATCCTACCAGAGCTGAACATCTACAGCGCCTCACAGTAAACGAGCCCCAACAAAGGTTAGTTTGAGAAAGATATCAATACCTGAAAATAAGACGAGAATCAAGCATTTACATGAAATGGAAAAAAAAATAAAATCACAGAAATTATTTTTTTGAAGTAAACAGCCTTCTTACAGGACGCTAAAGATAAAGTTTGAATGATCAAACATGAGTCAACACTGAATGCTAAAGTCACGGTTTTGTCCCTTTTATATTAAATTTTAAAGTAGTGGAGTTTTCACATCAAGTTATTTACATAACATGAAAAGAAAAACGTTTCTGTTATTCGTCAAAGTACCTTTAAATGTTGTAGATTAACTCCACTAACCTGTATGTTAGCTAGCATTGACTGACGTTCAATCGTGCCAAGGAGACTTCACTTTTTTAATTACATCCTGGTAATTAAAAGTTTCAAAGCTGACATTTTGAGAAATTTACACTCCCTGCTGTCTTTAAGATAATTGTCCTTTTTTAAAAATCATCTCTGTGCCATCAGTTAACCTGAACACATGTTAAACTAGCTAGCTTGTTAAGCAACCATTAGCTCACGACTAAGCGCTTGCGTATGGGAAAGAGAGCCCATCTGTTAAAGAGTTTTCTTATCTACTGTATGTGTTTATTTAATACCTTAAATAAAAAAATATGTTTGTAAAACTTAACACAACAGAAACATTCGGCTAACGTTTCGCTAACGTTGAAGCTTTGCCACATCATGATAACCCAACACAGCTTACATTTTTTTCTAAAATGTGATGGAAGATGGATATTTACACTATTTTAAAATGTGCCATGTTTTTCAGAAAAACTTTAATTAAACAAAATAGCAACCGTTTCTGGGCTACAGTTGAGGACTTATTATTTTAAGCTAAATGAAATCAGTCAGGTTTGGAGGCAATTTTTAGGTCTTGGTTAGGGTTGGGGAGTTTAACATGATTGTGGAAATCACTGTCCAAATTGGTAAGAACATTTTGGGTGATGCTTAAAGGTGTATTTTAATTTAATTGGAGAATTTTTTCCAATTTTTGCCGAAAACTGGAAGCTCCCCCCAACCCACTCCCAGCATATTAGCAAATTTACCAAAATGTACCTTCACTTCTTTCAAAAACATCAAAGTAAAAACAGGGTAGAAGTTGCTTTAAATTTTAGCCAGTTCCTCAAAGCAGCACCTGAATTCAAGACAAATTCTCATACTAACTTTTGCCTTTTGAAGTCTTGTTTTTTGTTATAAGCTGCTCGATAGTCGGGGGTTTGAATCAATTACATTCTCTTTAAGTTTGGACACAAAATAAAGCATTTTACAGACATCTAAGAGTCAAAACCCCCGAACAGCTGGTGTGGAAAGCAGCAAGGACGGATTCAAAAAAAATTGCAAATGCTGCCGTTTGAAGAAACAAGCTAAAATTCACTTTCCTCGAGGCAACTTCCTCCCTCACTGTGAGGCGGAGTAGAGCTAAGTTTGCATGCAGAGACACACAGAACAGCATTTATTGGCTTCGATTATATGCACAGTGGCCAAGGAGTTTGTCAAAGGGGGAAGCAGCAAAGCAGATCAGCATTTAAAAATAAGATATACGAAAAATATATATATATTTTTTTGCAATAATATTAATATAATAATAGCTTTTAACCACAGACAAGGCAAAATTAAATATGCACTGACTCTTATTCCTATGTTAAATATACAATCAGCAGTATGGCAAAGTAGAAGTAATATACTGAGTAATGTTTTATCAAAGCGTCCTTGATGCTTCCTCCTCCTGTAAACACCTTAAACTGCAAAAACATCTGACTGCTTGAGTCATTTCGTCTGGTACTGTACCACCAAAAGGATTTATTTCTCGACTCCAGCATAAGACTTTGATAAGAACAGAGAGTTTGTACCGTACATTAAATCCTACACTCAAAGATGTTTTAATAAAGCTAATCTCCAGACGAAATGACTCATCGTAAACAACGCTATTTTTGCAGTGCGGCTGCATAGCCTCAGAAAGCACAAGTCAGACAACATCCTATTTAAGAACCACTTTAGAACCACAACAATAGAACCTTTGTGAAATCTTATATGACGTTATCATTATTCACAGGTAAATAATACAAGTCCACACAGGTACATTCCTCAGTATATTTTTTTGCAACATTTAAGATGTTTCCCAGTTCAGTAGACGATAAGGTTGAGATGTTTCAGTTTGTTCATTTTTCTTGATTTGTTGCCGTTTGAGTTCTCATGGCAGTAGCAACAACAAATAAATACTCTTTTCCGAAAGTCTTGAGAAAAAAAATCAAAGTCTAAAGGCTGCAAGTTAAGAATTAAAGGATTGAATGTAGAGACGAGAATTGAAAAGTTTGTAACAACTTATGATAGATATAAAATAAGACGGCTGCACTCGACATGCAAAGAGAGCACCAAGTAAACACATTTCTTCGTCGAAAAAAACAAAACAAAAAAAATTGCAAGAGCTTTTTCTTCCATTTCTTGCTTGGTTTGATTTGCTGCTGGTCACGACAACATCCTTACTCAAGCAGGTAAACACAACCCAAAGCAGAACGCCCAATGGTGACGCAATGCAATGCAAAACCAGGCCCCTTCAAAGTACGTCAATAAAATAAAAAAAACTAAAGGAACGACGCCTTCATCCTCTGAGAGGAGACTTCAAAAATGGAGGGAATGGCGTAAAAGTTGGGAAGATGGTTCCTCGTTTCTTCTTCCTCACGCCTCTGACTGGTCCCCGGGTATCACGATCAGAGCGGAGGAGCTCCTTGCCCCTGATTGTCAAAGTAACATGGGGCAGAAATAAAAAGCACCTCATTCGAGATTTCAGTTGCCCGGAGAATCCGCTTCAGCAGCCCCACCTTTGATTTCCCAAGTACCTGCAGGAAGAAGAAAAACGAGGAGATTTAAAATCTCTCTCAAGGTCCAAAAAAACTATTGTCCCAAAATGATTGGTGTTGGACGGCTCCCAATAGAGAAGGTGCAGTTACATTTTTCAAGAAACTCTCCTCCGGGACAACAAGACCTTCAAAGACCCTCGGCTCTGATTTATTACAAACAGCCGGCTGCCATTTAGGTTTTGGAACATTGTGGTTCACTAGCTCACAATGGCAGGGATCCAGTTTTAGATGACGGTGTCAAATATAAAGATTTGTTTGCTTTAGGAGATGTTCCAAGACCATAACAGAGAAAGAAACAGAAATGGATCTACCATGGTTAATGCTTCAAGTTTGTTTAATATCAACCTCGTTTTAAGAAAAAACATGGTTTAGTCACGATAACGAAAACAGGGAAAAGAACTACAATACCCACGATCCTAGTGTCACAGAGACATCTCTGATTGGTGGAATCGCTGCTACCAGGAATGTGAACGGATAGTTGGCTAGCTAGTTCGGTAGCTAACATGAATCATTCTAAAAACCTTGTTATGCCACAGTGAATGTAATTTGTATATTCACACAACACAAACTACAACACTTGTATTAACAGTATAAACATTGGGATGGGTAGTTCCTTGACTCTCCCCAAAAAATATGTACACAGTCTTGTACCTTTGACTTTTTCTCGATTTTCCCATCGTCTTCGTGCCAAATCAAATATTTTATTGTTACAAGTGTTGGGATAGCTGGTTGGTTTTGTTTCAGGCTTAAGGCTCTTCATGTAAAGATTTTCTGAAATGTCCATGGAGAACTTGAATGGGGAATTTTACTTCCACAACCAGAGCATTTAAGTGGAACCAGAATGAGACGTTGACATAAATAAAAGGGTAACTTGAACGTAAGAAACAAGCACTGGGTCTACCCCCGGGGTCTCCCAGTTGCCCTGAAGGCCTCCAGAGGGAAGCGACCAGGAGGCATCCAGCTCAAACCACCTCAACTGGCTCCTTTCTATTCTAAAGTGGTTTCCTTTCAAAGGGTGACCGGGCTCAGTGCTCGGATTAGAGCACCAAGTTACACCAGTATTAAGATATCTTGCACACTGTGGCTCTAAGGTATCACTGCTGGACAGGATGTGGAGTTTTAGACAGCTGGAGCAGACAACAGAGCATGGATCGGTCCTTCTAGAGCTGTTACCGATCCATAAATAAATGTCTGAATCAGGCCTGAACAAAGGGGACTTGTAAGGTTTGCATACTGTGGCTGCGAGGCATCTTTACTCAACACATGGGGGAGTTTTAGCAGCTGGAAAAACTGAAGAATCAGAATCGTATTGTGCTCCTTAAAGAAGCTACATACATAGAAACCAATGTGAGAAAGTTCTTTGTTTTGAGACAAACTGAACCTTCTGAACTCTTACCTGAGAGGGAGCTGTTGGACTTCTGCTTATGGAGCTTCTCCCTCTCCTTCTTCACCTTGGGAATAATCTTGAGCTTCATGCTGCTGCTGCTCTTACTGCTGCCCCGAACCGAGTCCTGGAGCAGAGACAGAGACCAATGAAGACATGGAAATACACCAAGAGACACATGTAGAGACCAGCTGTCTGGAAGGAAAGAGGCTGAACATGGAAAAAGTGGAAAGAGGTTGTTTTATAATTTCACATTTTTGATTTCTGTTTTGAAAGAACTCCAATAAGTATCAACAAAATTCTCCTCAATTGTGCATAAAAGCTTTCTATGCTGCCAAACTGTACTGACTACATCCTGAAGGGGGCATTATTTTGCTTAAAAGCTGTTTGTCAACTGCCAATTCATGAAATCAAAGGGGAAAAAAAAAAAAAAAAAGATGCTGAAGAAGAAGGAAAGGAAGCTATTTCTGCTCAAATTTGAAAACTTGCCAAAAGAAGCAACCCTTAAGGATCTCTATTTCCATGTACCACCGTTAGAAAGCCAATGGGAACTGACGTCTTCTTCTGCGTTTACTGGTGGATTACAGCCGTGCATTACGCTTTTGTAGTGAGTCTAGTTCAATTACCCAACAACCAGATGATGGGAAACGTGACTATTACCCAATCAATTGTTGGGAAAATTCAAAATGTAGCAACAGAAACATGACATGTGATAATAAGATGTTTTTTTTCTCTCAAATCAATACAAACAGTCAAAACATTCTGACTCCTCCTACCTCCTCGGAGCACTGCATCAGCGGACAGATCCAGTGGATGTCGTCCAGCTTGTGCAGTTCAGCGCTGAGGCTGTTCAGAGTCGACCGTAGCTCCTCTTCTTCCGGACACTCCGACTGTGCAGGACGGGAAAGATGGAGTCACTTACATACCATCAGAGATATACCAGCGGATATGGAATCTTAAACCACTCTATATACTGTCCTATCTCTAATAAAGGCACAAAAGGTCATTTTTTAAAACCATCTGAAAATGCTAAACGCTAACATGTGCTCTGTTTCTGTATTGTAATGTAAATCGTTATGGAAATTCACAGATTTGTAATCACTGAACATCTGTTAAAGCTGTAATGTAATTAGCATTTTTATGTCTCCCGTCTCATCTTTTCTTTCTGACTGTGAGGAAGTTTAGGGAAGACAAATCTCTACCTGAACTTCATCACACAATGTCTCCGGAGGGACTTCAGATGTAATCAGTGGAAGTTTTGACTAATTAGTGTGAACGGGGGATGTAAACATTTCCAAACAGAGGAAGATAAAAACAGAACAGATAAGAAAACAGAACGGATGAGTTTGTAAAGTCATCAGTTTTGTTCTTATTGCGTCATGTCGTTGTTTTTTTTTCCTGAGTGTTTGCTCTCCTGCACGAAGGTCTTTTGTGAAATAAAAAGGTAAATAAACCCAAAGCAAACAAAAAACTGAACAAAAGGCGATAAAACACACAGTGAAATGTGAGACGCTGCAGCAGAGACAGGCAGTGAGAGAGGAAACAAAAGGACACAACAGAGCGAGGGCAGAGCGAGGGCGAGAGAGAGGACCAGTACCAGTAGTTTTCCATCCAGCAGCATCTTGGTCTCAGCCTGCAGAACTTTACTGCTGTTGACGATTTCCACCGCCGTGCTGCGACTCAGGCACTGAAAACATGAAACCAGAACTTCATCAGGAGGAGCACAGACGCCTTGTAACTTAATGTAAAACATGTGGTTTAGCACTAAACATGTGTCAGCTGATCCGTCTTAAAATCTACAGTCTGAACCTCTTCAACATTGTTAATGAGGGTTCCTCGCTAAAAAAGGATTTTTGAGGATATAGATAAATAAATGAAGATGTAAATAAAGACGATAAGAGACCAGAGTGTGTCGCTTTAAATGTCTGAGCTGCGATCCTTGTTTTTCTAAAAATCCAATGAGCCATATGTGCGTCCGTCTGTCTCACCTCGGGGCTGGACAGTTTGGCCTCGGTGAGCACCAGGGCGGTGGCGTTGACGGCGTGAGCCAGCTCCTGCTCCACCAGCTTGTGGGTCTTGGCCGCCTCACGGATCCTAGAGAGAGAGAGAGGATGAGGGAAGACGTCAGAGACTGAAAAAGAGCTTTAATTATTATTTTGATGAGCTGGAAGGGAAGAAATATAACAACAGGTTGTGTTCACCTGTCGACGGGACAAAAGCATTTTGATGTTTTTTTTTTATAAAGAGTTTTTTTTGGTTTTTTTTATGCCTTAATCTTAGAGACCTGACAGACATCAGAGAGAGAGAGAGAGAGAGAGAGAGAGAGAGTGGGGAATGACTTGCTGGAAGGGAGCGACAGGTCGGATTTGAACCCTGGCTGCCGGAGTGAATTTTGATGATGATTAGACAGAAAATTCTGTGACCAGGAACAACAAAGCTCCACAGCTGAAAAGAGTGAATGAAGAACATCTCTCTATCGGTCTTTATCTGTCCTTTAAGAATCTTCATTCTCAAGCAGCTCACTATTTATAAATAATCTCCATCTTCTAAAACGACTACAAGCCTTTTTATGTGCTCTTCAATTCTCCTCTTCCCATCGATTTCCCCCGACCTCGAGAAATCCCCCACATCAGCATTTTTTTAAACTTGTGGGATGAATTTAGAAATGTAAGGTAATTAAGGATCGTCCTGGAAGAAGAATAACATTTCTGCTAACTTGACAGAGAAGAAGCTGATCAAATCAAAAGAGATCACTTGAGAGGATCTAAGAGGTCATCAGATGAACATAAAATGAAGTTTAGGTGCAAAAAGAAGAATTCAACTGCTGATCCTGTTGATAACAGCCAGAATAGTTGATTAGTAGTTAAGTCCCAGCCTCTGATTAGGCAAATAGCCAATCTTGGATTTGGATTTTGGGGTGGCCAATCAGATTTCAAGGGGGGCCTCAATGCCACCCCTCTGTCCACACCCCTGCCCACAAAGCATTCCCGTTTTGTTGTGTCTAAACAGGACCATAATACATCATATAAGACCTGAAACTACCGATTGAGACCAGAAAACTTGGAGAATGGTTATAACTTATGTTAGAAGAGGAGTTATTTTTTCACTGACTTTAAGTGGAGTAGCCCCTGCTGGCCACTTGAAAGAATGCAGGTTTAAGACACTTCCACATTTGCTTTTTCTTCCTTTAGTCCAAAAAGCTGTGAGCACTGATTTTTAAACAGTTTTATTTAGTCAGGACAGAAAACATGAAGTGCGTCTCACTTAGTGATGAGCGTGTCGGCCACCAGTCCTAGCTGCTGCACCTGAGCGCACTCCTCCTCCGTCAGGTACTCCATGGACTGCTGGGAGTTGAGGCGGGGCCGGTCGGCGCGGTAGCTGTCGATCTTCCTCTTGTCCTCCCATGACTTCAGAGTGCTCTCAAACGCCTGGTCGTTCAAAAAAGGTAAAAAAAAAACAAATACTTATTTTATCTTATTCTATCACCTTTGTGACGCTTCATGTCTGGACTGAAAAGGGGAAAGCAGGAGGTGTTCTACTTACTAAGTGTAAATAAACCTGTTGATAATTCAGTGTTAACCTGGCATCCAGCAGAGATTACACTTATCTGAGAAATGTGAGCGTTTGACTGAATAAAAGCCACACTCAGGAGGATGAAAGCAGTCAGCCAACACTCTCCTCTCTCTGCAGTACTTAAAGAGAGAAACCATGGAAACAAACTGCCCAAAGTGCTCGGCTCAAGAGAGCTCTTGATGGTTTGAGCAGCGTGAAGAGAGTACAAACACACTGGCTCTGAATCTGATTTAAGAAATCCCGAAATAGAAAACAGTCAACAACAAGGGCAGAGATCCCAAGAAGGAGAGCGGAGAGAGTTTCAGCTGCAATATTTATGACAGGAATATTAGATTAAAATCTTGAGTAACACTTGTTTTTTTCTATACTATACAGCTTATAATTCATATTTGAGTGTGACATTACTCTGTCTCTGGTGAGCATCTGCGCTCGGTTCTTGTGGACGATCTTGACGATGCCGGGCGGCTGAATCCAGGCCTCTCCGTCCACCTGCACGGGGACCCCCTCCTCCCCCAGGATGGTGATCTTCACCTGCCGGCACTGAGACGCAGCAGAGCAGAAAACAGCAGCTGTCAGATTAGACTTCTTGTTCCTTTCATGCATGGACTGCTTTTTGTCTGTCTCCTGCTGTTTGACATTTTTTCTGTGATCCTGTAAAATCTCCACCTCTCATAGTAACATGAGTGCCAACAGCCTGATGTCTTTTAGAGATGAGGGGAAACATTTTAGACTTTCATAATGACGATAAATGATGTGTTTTAGATGCAGCGATGTGTGTTACCTGTGCAATGCGATGGTGCTGCAGGTTGATGACTCTGGACATGGCCATCTGCATGCTGCCAAACACCGCCACCACCTCCAACTTCTTATCATCAAAAGACGGAGCACCAAAGTTCTGAACGTCAGAAAGAGGAGAAAAAATATTAACTTTAAGCTTTCAGATCTGTCTACCCAAAAATAAAGAAATGGTCAGATAACACTCACTGTTGAAGCCAAATAGTTGATTTCGTGACTTATTGGATATTTTGCATTTGTTTATCAATTTTGAGTTGTTTATTGATTATTGATTATTTAAATTAATTATCAATTAATGCAGAGTGGTTGAGGAAAGGACGGTGCGTAATAAAAACTCCACCCCACAATTGAACGAGCAAGAGCAGCTGCTAATGAAAATCAGCTGTGCCCAGTCGGGGAACTGGGTTCCCAGGTATGCAGTCACACTGTTTTTAGACCGCAGCAAAGCAGCCACAAAATCTACACAAAAAAGAATCTATCGCACCAGCCTGTGTCTTCTCCACCCCGGTAAGAAAAGAATGTTAAAATTGTCTGGTAAGAAGAGGAATAAACAACCTTAAAAACGAAGGAAAACTTGTGGTTAATTGGGCGCGTCTAGCAGCGCATATCCTGGAAACCTAAAGAAAAGTATTGCACTTTTACTCACATTATCCTCCTTAGTGCCTCCCCAGAAGTTGATACCGCCTGCGTAGCTGGGGATGTTGAGCACAGCCAAGCCCTGCAGACTCGGCAGAGGCATGGGAACACCGTCACACTGGAGAGAGAGAAAGAGGGGATTTTAAAAAAGCTAAAAAACTCAGAATGTGGGAGAGAAAAAGCTCATAGCATTCTGGTTCTCATTCTTAAAGAGAAGTATATATAGTGTCTGTGTGTGTGTGGGGGTGTTTGTATCTGACCTCCAGTTGAACTCGCTGCTCTAGGTTCTTGTACGTCTTCTGGACCAGCTCTTTGGTCCCTAGAACTCCGTACCACATCATGTTTTTGGTGCGACTACTGCATGAGGAGACAGGAAAAAGAAATGATTTAACACTGTTAATATCACATACAAAATATGTATCTAGATCAAAGAATTATTTTAGTCACTCAGTCAGACAATTTCTATAAGGTTGCTACATGTTTATTTAAACAAACTTCAAATATATTAAAGGAGAATCTTGTACTTTTATTGCCCAAAAAGATTCCTTTATTACTTCTGATTAGAAGTTACTAGTTGTCTAAATCTGAGGAGAATTTTTGAAACCTGTATTGACTTTCTTTATATGCAGATGATATACTTCTCTATGTGTCTGACCGTATTTAATGCATTAACAGTATAAGTAAGAATGAAATGAAAAATGTAAGACCATATACTTATCTATGCTTCTGATACTTAATGAAACGAGTAAATAAGAATGTAATGGATGATTTTGTTATATGCAGAAGATATACTACTTTTTGTGTCTGACCTTATTTTATTTTTAAACAGCAAAAATTAGAATGTAATGGAAAATGTCTTTAAATACAGATGATGTACTTCTTCATGTGCCTGACTTTGTTTTTTGTAATAACTGGTTTATTAACAATTTAATGGAAAATGTCTTTATATGCAGACGATACACTACTTCATATGTCCAACCTTATTTTATTTAGGAACAGTTTAAATTAGAATGCAATGGAAAATGTCTTGAAACTTCTTTATGGCCTTGTCCTAGTTTTATGTGTTTACAGTATTATTAAGAATTCAGTGGAAAATGTGCTATAAATGTATCCAACAGAGAACCCTGTCCATGTCTGTATCTTTCCATGCTTTTTATACCAAAAAGCTAAGAAAATATAAAAATGTTGATGACTAGTTCATGGCTGATATTGGGTAGAGAAACACTTGCTGGCAAAGAGAGTTGTTGGGTTACATAATTAACGCTCTGTAAACAGATTATTATTAGTTTGGTGTGGGTGAGCTTGTTCATACCTGCATTTCTTCGGGTGCTCATCTCTCTTGTTGTTGAACTCGAGGGAGATTTTGGCGTCCAGGCCGATGCCAAAGTAGTTGTTCATCACACACTTCTCAGAACAGTGTCTACAAACACAGAATGTAAATTGTTGATTAAAAAGTGGTTACTCGATAATAAGAGCAACTTATTCAGCGACAAGACGAGGATGTACTTACACGGCGTCCTCGTTGAAGGTGACAGTGTTCAGGCTCTCTGGTTTCTCAAGGACGATGGGGGAGGTGGGACTTAAGCTTCCAAGACCTGGACAGAGGCATTATTTTTAGATAACGTCCAGAAATAATAAAAAATACAATTTCATTCCAAATCTGGAATATTCAATATTGGACAAAATAAATACAATCAAATAAAAACAAAAACGTCTGATGATGTTGGTGCCAAAGCTTTTCTTACATAATAGATTCATAGTTTTTAAAATACTCAAGTTGTTTTCTAAAAATGTAAAAACAGCAGTTTGGAGAATGTCCCTTCACTTTGAGTCCAAACTAAAAGAGACACTTACGCGGCTCCGCATCCTTAAACTCCTCGCTGTTTTCTCTTTTGAAGGAGGACGACGACGACATCCTCTGGACCTGCGTGTGTCGATTCTGCTCATCCACCACTGAAACGATGACAAGCAGCACGTCAAAGCAAAAATGATATCCAAAAAACAAAGAGAGGAAAAACAGGTACATATAAAAAATAAAACCATAAATCTCTTGATGTGAGTGGAGCGGTCTTTGGCGTACCTTTCTCGGCCTGTTCGATGATCTGCCTCAGGGCTTTTTTCAGGCTGTTGGCTCGGAGCATCAGCTGCTCCTTGGACCGATATGTTTTACCCTCTGAACCCGACTCCCCGCCACTTTCCCCGGGGCTCGAGCCGCCGCTCTCCTGGCTGGGCACTGATCCTGCCGGCACCACCTAAAAGTGGTGGGAAAGACAAGGATCAGCTTCCTGTAGCTGTCAGATAAATAAATGGCGGTGTTGAGTCCGTTATTATTCGCCTTCCCTCTGAGATTTGTTTTATTCATGAGCAGCAGAAAGACATTATCAATAAACCAGAAAAACGTCTCCTCAATATATTTACTGTTACTGCTCTGTGGAGCCGCTAAGTGGGGGGACATTTCTGGCAGGCAGTGATTCACTTGAAAAAGAGGGAAAGGAGGATATTTGTTTTTTTTATGAATAAAATACAAAAAGTTATTGATATGAAGCTAAACTTCACCGCCTCTCGTCTTGAATGGAGCAGTTGGTGGATTTATTTAAATGTTTTGAGGCAGTGTTATTTCTTTTAGAGCACCGAGATCAATCCATGAACTAAAGACTCCAAAGGGAGCAGGGGGAACAAAAAGCTATGCACTGTTTTGTGTTTCAGCTCCTGAGGGGGAAAGGGAAGAAAAACACTGCTTTGTCTGTTACCTCGGTAAAAGATCAGGATGAGTCGGGGATTTAAAAACTCTGAAGTTGCAACTGAGGAGGAAGACTTTTATCCTCTCAGAGCAAACAATACTTTAGAAATATAAAGAGGTAGTCTACTTCTCACGTCAAACTCATCATCATTGAACTTAATGGAAGATATCTGGATGCCATTTGAAGTCTCCTTAATGGTGACCAATATTTGATGTCTTAAAGGTTAAATATTATCATCCTTTTCAACAAGTTTAAATAAGAGCCTGATCGATTAATTGTCCAGCCGATAATTTCAACTCAATTCAATTCAATTCACAATATCATTTGTTTAAGATTGACAACACATTTAACTCCTCTCCATTCATTTTAATATCCATCTGTATCCCTTACAGTCCTTAGGAAAAGCTGGTTTGATCTTCTTGGTCACATTTTTAGAGGATTTTTTAAACATGTTGTTGACGACACATCTCATGATTTTGGACCTTTTTTTTGATTTGTTGACTATAAGACCTCACATGGAGTTTGTTCTTGCTTTTTACCTGAGCCTCCGCTTCCTCACTTAAGGCCTTGACGAGTGAATCCAGCTTGTCGTTGAGCAGAGCACACTGAAACACAGAGAGGAAGAAGTGTTTAAAATCACATCACAAAGGAGCGTTAAATGGGAGCTAGAGGAGAATTTAGTAACCTCTGCTCAGAGTAGATTTATACTCTATGTGGCTGCAGTTAGCAGCATGAAATCCCTACAGATACAGAGATCTTTTATTTTTTTAAGTAATGGTAGAATTTCCCCCCAGGCGACAGTACGACATAATATGATGTGGAAAAATAGAGAGAAGCAGGCAGAGTGTAAAGCGCTCTGACAGGAAAAAGGTTCGGTGAAAGCTCAGGACGCGTCAGCTGGATGAAAAGATTTTCTCTCTTTTGGAGATGTCTCACTCAAACAGTTTTATAAAAAACACATTTGGCAAACTACACTTTCCTAGCGTGAGTTTCTTCACTTGTAAAAGACGGCTGCTGTAATGATTGAGTTTCATTCCTTGACATCCAGTTCCCCCACTTTCCCGTTAAAAAAAAGACAAAAACATCATATTTAAGAAGCTGGAACCAGCCGACAACTACGGTTAGATGGTTTTCAAATCTTCAAAACTTAGGAGACCACAGACATGAGGACAGTTTTAAACGATTTTTAACATCACATTTCTCAAATGCAAAAACTAGACGCTTCGGCCAGAGCGGGAAACCACACAGACACACGAGATCTCACAGAATCTTGTTTGATCAAACGTGATTTGAGAAGAAAATCAAATAAGGACGATCGACTTTGTGAGATGGCTGTCCTGCTGCAGTAAAAATAATCGTAGTGACCCAACACACACACTTTGGAGATAACAAAATTTGAATCAGGCCAGGCCAGAAAACAGCCTCCATACATGGGGTGCACTCTTACCGCTAGGCCATTAGCGGCCCAACAAAATGATGCTTAACTTTTGCCAAATGTCTCTCGTATTTGCCTCTCCATGTAGTTTAGTACTCCATACACACCTCTTCAGTCCTCATATTCAGATTTTTAAGTGTTTAAAGAGAAAATGTGAAGTACCAGAGGGAGTGATGACTGAACACACACACACACACACACACACACACACACACACACACACACACACACACACACACACTCCTACATAACGAACACCACAACACACAGAAAATACAAAAAATCGTTTACCTTCTTTGCCATGGCGTCGGCCTCCTCCTTGTTCTCCGTGGCTCTCTCGTACGCCTTCCCCACCTCCGCCACAAAATCGTTCACCGTCCCACACAGGAACCTGACAGAGGAGGGGGGGCGGGGGAGAGGAAGGGGGGTGAGGAGAGGGTGACGCTTAACGTGATGAACGACGTTATTGTGGTGTAAATTAGCAGGTGAACATGTTTTTAGCTTTGGTGATTTATGGTGCAGTCACACTCACACACACTCACACACACACTCACACACACACACACACGAGTGCTCTGAATTCATGACCGCCTACCTGCCTGTCAGCTCCCCCGCGCGCACACACACACACACACACACACACTCTCTCTGTTTACTCACAGCTGTAACTCTGCTGCTGTGTGACTCAGCAGGGAGGATTCTGCAAACTCACACAGTCATCTTACTTTTAGCAAACATTTGATCCTGCTAAACAAAGATCTCTGCAGGACAACGTGTTCTTCTTTCTCAGCAGGTTTGACTTCAGAATTCATCATCGGAGGTTCCTGCCAGACAGGGATTTGAACCAGGAACCTCCTCGCTGTGAGATAACAGCACTAACCATTGCACCACCGTGCAGCCCAACAGCCTGAATGTTAATGATTATTCTCCATAATTAAGGTTACACTTCCATGCATACAAACCGCCCCTGTTCATATATTGCTGTGACCTTTGACCTCATGGAGAAACTTGTTAAAAATGCATCGTATGACTTTAAAAATGTCATATTTCAAAAACAGGTAGAGAGACATTCTCTGGTGTAACGTGTTCATGACAAAGTGCTCTAGACGTGTCTTCCGTTCCCTGCGGCGCTTTAAGATGTGCTGCAAGGTTTCCACTACATCAGCAGCAGTTTAACACACACACACACACACACACACACACACACACACACACAAAGTGCTCTGGACAGCCGTCTCACTCTTCCCAAAGGGGGACGACTAATGTACTTATGCAGGGAGGACGAGCGCTAAATACTGATTCATCTGTCTGCTGCACTTACAGCCGGGCAGCGCTTAATGTCCCCTCACTGTGAGTGTGTGTGTGTGTGTGTGTGTGTGTGTGTGTGTAGGGATGACACCAAAGTAACAAAGATCAATACTCATTGACCAAACACTCTCCCTCTCTCCCCGCTCATCGTCCCTCTTGCCAGCTTAATTCTCGTCTCTGCATCCTTCACCTTCCTTCTCCTCACTTCTTCTAGTTAAACCTCTTTTTTTCTCCAAAGGTGTAAATGATACGTACTTGGCAGAGGAAATGACATCACTGTGCTTGTCCGAGTCGAGGATCTTGGCGAGGTGGGAGGCCACGGAGTCTGCATACTGAGTGATGTGGACCTGAGAGAGAGAGAGGGAGAGAGAGAGAGAGAGAGAGAGAGAGAGAGAGAGAGAGAGAGAGAGAGAGAGAGAGAGAGAGAGAGAGAGAGATGTCAGAGTTTTAAAGGAAAGGCTGCAGTTATATCCGTTTGAATCCTCCTGCATGAATTTGTTTTTGGGCTTTTTGTGCCTTTATTTAAGAGATGGGACAGTAGATTGAGGCAGAAATCAGGGAGAGAGAGGGAGTGGGGGAAAGGAGCCACGGGTCGGATTCAAACCCGGGCCGCCCACCACCATACATGGGGCGCACGCACTAACCACTGCTCCACTAGTTCAGGTAGTGTTTGTGTCCTTTCTATCTTGTTGATGTTTAAGTAAAATGTGTTTTCTTCTGTTCATCCAATAACTTCTTCAACCACTTCAGAAAAACACTCAAATAAAAAACTTCAGAAATCCTGAGGGGATGAAAAAACAATCCTTATGCAATCTTAAATATTAGACATGTAAATAAAGAAACATGACATGGAGGATGAAGTCTTAAATGAAAGACTTTGTGTCAACACTACTCCTCTGTACTTATTTACTGAGCGCTTTGCAAACAAACATCCTCAAACACACGCATCCTGTTGTTTTCCTTTCAATTTCAAATGCACAAGTTGCAAGTTTTAGTTTTTTACTTTTTGAACCCTGTGGGGAACTTTCAGCTTGTGGCCAGTTTGGCGCCCCCTTTGGACAAAGAAATACGTCTTCTCAACTTGCTGACCTTGTACATACCTGTGTGTGTTTGAAGAGTATTTTATCTTTCAAAAATTCAGATCCTGCTTTCTTTAAACAGTCAAAGTTATCTCGTTCTGTGGTGAATGTAAACAAAGGCTGTTTTGGCAGCGTGCGGTTCATCTACTTGCCTGACACCTACCTGGCGACGGCACTTACTAGCATACAAAATGAACTTACAGAAATTAGGAACATTCTTTCTTATGGTTTTGGTTGCTTTTTGTAGCGTCAGTATTAATTTGAGTCCGCTTCATAACCAGATCAAAACCAGGAGATTTAACAAGCTTACAAAGACACATAGGAGCCTTAAAGTCTTAAAACTGGGAAAATATGTCCTCTCCTTTTGTAAATATTAGACAACCGAGTGGAGTTTGACTGTTCAGGAGCAGAAACAAACTTAAACCCCTTCAGTGGACAGGTATCCTAAATTTGTCTTATGTCTTGTCTGCACCACTCCCCAAGGTTTATGTCTGATTGTTTTGGCTTCCAGCTGCCAGATTTAATCATCCTCAGAGGATGTTTTCCAAAATTATCTTGAGCACATAGAGGTCTGCCGTTGTGGAGGCTAATTAATGATGGAAGCCATCTGTCAACAGGCAGGTGTTTCCCCTCGAAGTTCCCGCAGAGTCGTTTTACCTGCAGAGGAGAATCGAGGCTGTCGTCTTCTTTCACGATCGGTGTGCGTTTAGCGCTGGTGGGCAGCTCGTAAGTCATCACACTCCACCTAAAGACACACACAAAAACACACATAAAGACACACACCGCCAGAAAATAAACTTTACTATCAGATAATCCGATCAACATAGGAGGACAGGAGGCAGGAAATCGACAGCGCTCGTGTCCTTTTTCTATCAGAGATCGTTCCCCTGATAAGAACAGATCTACAAACATCTGCAAAAAGTTCAAACTGAGGACAGAAAAAAATCTCAATACATGCAGGACCTGTGAAATACTTTAACCTGTCTGGTATAAGTGCATATAATTTATAGGACATAATAATATTTTTAGGAATATACTCAGAGTTACAAGGAAATCTGATACCATTCTAGTGTCTATAGGAAGCTGTAGCCACTAGCTGGTTAGCTTAGCATAGCATAAAGCCCAGAAACAGATGGGCACAGCTAGCTAACTCTGTGGAAAGATGACAAAATCTGCCTACCAGCACCTCCTAAGCTAAGCTATACTATGCTATAATTAGACTCCAGTTAAATTTTTTCTCTAACTGTGAACACCTCTGTTTCTAATCCCCCTGACACTCCCGCGCTCCCTCTGGTCTTACCGGTCGAGCATTTTGGTGGTGGCTCTCTCCAGTTTCTCCAGGATCTGCAACAGCTGAGCATCATCGTCACAGAGGCCTCCCCAGCCGAGGACACGAGCCAGATCGTTACCTGTGCCCAGAGGCAACACACCAAGCTGGCACTGCAGAGAGAAGAACAATCAAAATATACATCAATGCATCATCTGCATACAAGCTGATAAAATCCCGTTCTCAATCGAAAGCAGCACAAGAGAAATTCATGTCTCTAGGCAAATACAAATCTGGTTTTGAAAACTAACTAAAATCTTGTGACTTTTTCTAATCCTACAGAAGCAGGCTGATGTGTCAGATAAACTGGAAATTCTTGATATTATTGTACATTTTAAAAAAGTAATGCCGACTGGCCCTGAAACTGTCTCATCGGTACAGTCTGACATGACCCAGGATTATTCAAACTGATGTGACATGGCTGTTTATTTTAAAATTAAACGTCAATTAAAATAAAAAACATTTTAATTGATTCTGAATTAATTAATTAATTTAGATTACATCCATAAAATTAATCAACTAGTTGAGATAATCAATGTGTCGGTGGTAATTTGTCCAATTAGCCAACCATGTTCTTCATATAGTTCATATAGTGTCATATAGTTCATATAGTGTCTACTTGCCAGTCTGTCCCTAATTCCTCAGGCTATTAACTCCAGTTTCAGGTCTGTACTCTATGCTAAGCTAGGCTACGCTTAGTGGCAACTAGCTGTGGCTACATGCCCAGTTACTTTCCAGTTGAGAGACCATCTTGTGGTCATCGTATATCTTTTCCACAAGTGTTTGATAACAGCATTTAAGGGAACAACATAATAAATGTGTATATCTAAATCTATCTCTACAGATCTATAGACCTAAGAAAGATATCGGCCGATTTATCGGTATCAGAGACATATAGGTCGGGCAGTAATCCAAACCCTTTATATTACACATTTCTATTTGTCCTTTCTGCAATCAAAATAGTCAAGTCAAGTATTTCCAAATATATTGTAAAGGTTTAGGTCAATGTTGAAGCTTAAGCACTTTTAATTTGAAGAAATAGAGTTTTGTTCTTCTGCATCTCTTTGGTCTTGAGATGTTTCAGCACAACTGAGGCAGCGTCCTGCTTTCTCTGAGCAGTCAGCATTCTTCACAGTCACCTTCACCATTATATCATCCTCCTCCTCCTCCTCCTCCTCCTCCAGCTCACCTGTTTATGAAGGTTTAGTTTATCGAGCTCTGAGAGCACCCAGCCCACGCTGCCATCTCCTCCGCACACCAGGATTCGAAACGTCACAAACTTCTGGAAGAGGCGCAGGCTGAGAGAGAGGAGGAGGAGGAGGAGAGAAAGAGGAGGAAGATAAGCACCGATTGGTAAGAGGTAGACGACATTACAAGGCAGGAAAATAGCTGCATTTCAGTACATGCATGGCACAAGTCATTGTGCACTAGAAACTCTTACAGATGAAGACACTAAACAGTAAAAGTACAGCCTGTACACAGTTAAAGAGGGGCGTGTCCAGAGGGCTGGTAAGGGGTGGCATGGGCCTAAACTGTGATTGGCTCTTTGCCCTGTCAGAGGCAGGACTTATGAATATTCATCTTAAAAATTAAGCTAATGTTGCCACTATCATGCATCACAAACTAGATATTATTGGGCTTAGAAAAGGGTAAATCCTTTGTTTGTATTTGTGTGTTTGGGTGCACATCACCCTTCAGGCCACCCCTGCCCCAGTTGGGCCACCCAGTCCAATAAAAGCCTGGACACGCCCCTGCAGATGAACCGCCAACATTTTCTCGTCCTGTTGGAACTTGAAGGAAACTAAAAGTACCCGAGCTCTGGTCCCCCGTTCATCAGGTCAAAAACTTGAGCCGGGTTGAGAAACTGCTTGAACTTGCGGAGGAACTTCACCCCCTGGTTGTCTCCACTTTTGGAGTTGCAGAGGACCAGGAGAGGGCTGGAGCACGACGCTGAGGTGGCTTTCCAGAAGCCTGAAGGGGGAGGGTTAGAAATTCATCAAAAAGGGTTTTGAAAAAGGAAAGGACTAGAAAACACTTTAACAGGTATGTAACTATGAGGCATCTGTGACAAGATCACAAGAGACTTGATTTACATCAGAACATGTCAAAGATCTGTAGAAAATAGTTTGTGGTCCAGTTCAAATGAAGCAAGAGTTTACTGTCAGGCTCTCTTCTGTTTGATCTCAAAACCCTAAATTTAAAGAAATATGGAGCAGGGTTTGATAACTACTTTACCATTACTGTAATGTTTTTCCCTCAGATGGCTAAACTTCATGATGTGTCTTTAAAAAGATGTTCTTAAAGCCTTTACTTGTAATAAAACAGTTTAATTTAAATATGATCCAGACGAGATAATGTGAAGACGTTAAGATTCCCCACAAAAATCAGACAGACTAGAAAGAGGTCATAGTGCTTACAACAAAAACTGCAAGTTAGCCTGATAAGAGGAAGCAGAAGGAGATTTTTCTTTAGAAATACTACACACACACACACACACACACATATACACACACACATACAAAGGGTCAGATATAACGTTAAAGAAGAAGCAACAACACACGAGTAAATCTTTCACTTAAAGTCAACAAATGGGGAGAATTTCAGGATTTTCAATCATTTAAAACAATTAAAGGAACGTGATACATTTTATCTTTTTATATATCCATCCATCCATTATCTCACAGCCATCCCAGCTGTTATTGGGCGAGAGGCGGGGTTACACCCTGGACTGTTTGCCACTCAATCACAGAGCTGACATGTAGAGACAGACAACCAGACACACTCACATTCACACCTACGAGCAATTTAGAGTCAGCAGTTAACCTAACGAGCATGTGTTTGGACTGTGGGAGGAAGCCGGAGAGAACCCAACATGAGCAGAGAGAACATGCAAACTCCACACAGAGAGGCTGCTGTCAGACGGGGATTCAAACCAGGAAGCTTCTCACTGTGAGGAAACAGCGCTAACCACTGAACCACCACGCAGCCATCTTTAAATATATAACATATAAATGTTTTTTATAGAATACATTTGGAGACTTGATGGTGTACACTCCATGGGAGCAGAGGTGTGCTTTGGTGTAAAACATCTGGATTGTAATGTAACATTATGTGAAGCTTTATCTTTCTGCTGGATGATAATTAAAGATGTAACTGTACAGAAAAGGTATAAAAACAGTATCTTTACATTGTTGTGTTTCACATGAAATGTTTGAGGGTTTGAAGAAAAGGTCTCACACCCTCAGCAACAAAGGAAAGACACAGCTGAAGATGAAAGGTGACATTCTCGAACCCTGATCCCTCTGTAAGATGTGACTCTCTGAACAAAAAGAGCCAGCGTGTGTGTGTGTGTGTGTGTGTGTGTGTGTGGCTGTGTACAAAGGTGTCTCACCATCTGAGTCGATGCTGTTAAGTGCAGTGGGAGGGATGATGGACACTCGACATTGACCCAGGGGACATACCTTTCCCATTTGTTCTTTACAGCTGTTATGGACCTGAGACACACAAACACACACACACACACACACACACCAAACACACACACACACACACACACACACAGGGTCAGCGGTCTCCATAGCAATTCTATATTTCAGTAGAAGCAGAAAGGTCATTACATCTCTCTGAAATCCACCAAATGTCAGTTCTAAACCTTTACAAATACCACTCTGATTCATTTCTGTCTGTGTGTGTGTGTGTGTGTGTGTGTGCACGCGTGTGTGCATGTAGGAAATTAATTTGCACTAAAAGCTCAAGAGCAGTCCATGCTTTGCTAAGTGAGACAAAGAAATGTAACATCTTTATGGCTGTGTGTTTGACTTCTGACTTCACGTTCAGATCCTCACGACTCTTCTGTTGGATTCCTTTAATAACTGTTTAAATCACAACATGACTTATTTCACTTGAATTCTTTTCACATTCTGTGCTTAAAACCATTTCATGTTAGAGTGCGATGTCTTCTTTTTGTACAATTTAGTCCAAAACTCTCACTGCATCTTTTGCCTTGAGCAATATGAAATCAGCGTAACAGAGCAACATGATTAGTTTGTTTAGTTTAGTTTTATGAATTGAGACTCATGAGGCTTCAATTGAATGCATCAAGACACCCACTTTATAAACACTGAATCAAAAGTATCATGTATGCCAGTTTAAAGCAGATGTCGCCCTTGAGCACCAGCATGAAACCAAAACAACTTGCGCTGCATTGTTGTGTTAGCATGCTAATGCTAGCGATCTTTATTATGCTGGTATCTTCACACTGCATGTAAATTTACCTGAAATGAGTGTGATCTAGAAACACAGTTAAGCAGTGAGTACAGTATGTTATTCTTCTTTTCTCTAGTCCCTCAATTAAACAACTTTTATACACGAGGGGAGGAGTCAGCCGGCCGTCCCGGCGATGTAAACAAAGTGAAGATAGGACTCTGAAAACTCTGAAAACATCACAGACAGTGGGACTCGGGTGTTACACCCATTGTAGACAGTCATGACTCACAGAGTTATTTTCAGAGGATATACTTGATTTCTATTATATTTAAGTGTGAAAAATCACATAAAGCCTTTAAAACCTGTAAATAAACGTGTTGAAGCTTTAGAAAGTTTTCTGAGTTTTCTGTTCTGCAAAAAACTGAACGATCTCCGACGGGACTGAAACATTTGGAGACACATTTTAAAATGCAGCACTCCATGTTTAAAACAGAATGAACCTCTATCGAGTGGGGTGATGACATTTATTCCCTGCGAAGGTGCGACCATAGACTGTCAGGAACCGACCTCCTGAAATGATCTAGAAACTTTCAGGAGTGTGTATAGGATTTTTTTTTTTTGTTAACGTCCGAGCTCAGGAAATTGATTAAAAGTCGTCTTGCTTGAGGCGGTCAGAAATTAGGTCAGTCTCAGCCCTGTGAAGTTTCTCATTTAAAACCGACTCTCCGCCTCCTCTTCCTCGTCCCCTCGGGGATCTCTGACTCCCACCTTTAAGTGTCGTCCTATCACTCTTGATGACTCAGGTGAACTTTGAGAAACATTCAGTCTCCAGGAGGTGAACAGGTAGACCACAGCGAGTAAAGAACAGATAACAGGAACACTTCTCGCTTGGACTGAGAGTGAAAAAATCCTCCTAAAATAAATGTTTCAGAAGATTTCTTGTCCTTTCAATCTCTCTGTTTTCTCTTTCAGAAACATTTTGAGTATATCAAAAACTTTCCGATCCTGGTTGATGACATTTGTCACATTTATCTCGGGCGGATGTTGCACTATCCCGTCTTATCCTGAGAAGTTGGTTTATGGAGCTGCTTTGCATTTAGACAGCTCCTGGAAGTCGCTGCAGACATGTTTTTTTTTTTATCCTCTCACCGGGTACGATAATTAACTCGGACAGCTTACCGCGTAGACTGGCACCGACTCTTTCAGCCCAGATGTCAAGCAACGCATTCACTTATACCGCGATGAGATCATGACGTTTGACTTTACATGTCGTTGTAGGGGCGACATGTCGAAATAACTTGAAGGTATCAGTGATGTTCTAATTTTGATGAGACGGTTAACACTTACGATGGCTTTGCACCAGAGGCAGCGCCAGTCCTGCAGCCGCCGCACGCTGCCACAGTTCTTGTCACACACCACACATTTGGCGCTGACTGGCAGGTTGCCCTCCAGCCACTGGTGGGGCATGACCACCTGGTGGGAAAAACATGGACAAATCACATAAACGTGAGGCCTCAGCTACTCTACCCAGAGCCAGACTCATTTGACTGTAAGTCATTAAAACAAACACAAACAAGACGGGGACGAATTATTTGTATGCAAATCCAAAAAACATTTGTCTTACTCCGAGCTATTTATGATATTTTAGTGATAAGTTAGCGCTGCATGCTAGTGCAGTGGTTAGCGCTGTTTTTTCAGACACGACCCAATCACTCACCCCTTCCTCGTCCTCGATGATGTCATTTCCTATGGAGGCCAGCGTGGTCCACTTGCAGTTGTTGGTGGAGCGAACGGCACAGCGTTTATGAGCCTTGAACTTACAGACTGCAGAGAAAGACATCATTTTTAGACAAGCGTGTAGCCCTCACAATATGAAGTACAACAAGATAAGCACACATTTAAAAACACTGTTGTTAAGAAAAATAAGATGAAACTTATTTTTTTAACTTTAAGATCCACATCAAAAAAACAGGTCAGTTTGTTAATCAAATGCAAATGTGATAAAATGTAGCCATCAATATTGAGTAGCTATTTTTCCAGCATCAATTTGACTTTCAAATCGACTATAAAAAGGGACTCTCTCTCTCTCTCTGTGTGTGCGTACCTTCACAGGACAGGCCGTGGGACGTGACCCCCGGCAGAGCCTCCCTGCAGACGTTGCAGAAGGTCGGTCGGGCGTGCGAGCAGGCGTACCAGTTGTGCATACCGGAGAAGTGCTCCATGTTGAACTGGCTGGCCTGGAGGGGGGAGGGAGGTGATAATCAGGGGGTACATCAGCGTTACATGTGAAACAGGTTTGACATTAGAGGGTTGAAACACAAAAAGGTCAGAACAAAGTAAAAACATGAAAACAGCTAACCTGAGGGGGGGGGGGGGAAAGAAACTGTGCTGCATAAGAAGACATGCTAAAGACGGGAGAAAGACTTTGAATTTCATGGGGAACCAAACGGCCAAAGGAAGCATCGATACAGGGGAAAGACGATGTCATCAGCAGTACGACACAGTAAACTCTGATACAATCCTAGTCAAATTCCAACGACACTGATGCCTGCACAAAGACCACAGCAGCAAACAGAGAGGTCCGAGGAACCGAATGTTGGGTCATTTTAGTAAGCTAAAAACTGTCCAAAATGCATAAATACACTGGTAATGTTTTGGTTAGAAAATGGCAGGAAATGATCCCATCATCACGGGAACACTAGCTTTGTAAACACGAGATAATGAGATGAATGTAGCCGTTATACCAGGGGAAAAAAAGGTTTGTTAACCCCAGATTACAAGAAAAGTCAAGATCTTTAGAAATCAACTGAAATGAACTTGTGATCACAGGAAAACCAGCTTTGCAATCTCGAGATAAGATAACCAGATCTGGACCAAACGTCTGACTTTTCATTATTCTCGCAGGAAAATGGAGTCAGTACAATGTATGGATGCATGTCCGCTTAATGGTGCGCTCCATTTACATCGGATCCCGGAGCTAGCAACGACGTACTTAAGGAGTACCTTTGTTCTGTTAGCTTGTACCTGATGATAACAACACACTACGTGATGGTTTGCATGGAAAATATCATGACAACATGTCACAAATAGAACTTGCATGATGCAATAAAAGTGATTGATTTAATTACACAAAATGAGGACTGAGTAGCTCAAATGTTACCATTGATGCACAGAGAAGCCATGTTGGATTTGAACTCAGACCACTAAAGTTTCTCTGAGTTGGAATTCCCCCTACATGGAGAGTGTTCCTCATTCCTCATCAGCAACTTGGAAATTCCGATTCCGAGATCAAATGGAAAGCACCATTATGCTTCTGTATTCCCTGAGGATTTGAACTGTTGTTTTTGTTTGTTTGTACGATCACTCTTTCAGTCTGATCTCAAATCAGCCTTTTAATCATACAAGGTTTTTATTATTTCCCCTTCCACAACATTTCTACAACTCTTCAAATTCAGGAAAGAAAAAAGGTTTCACTTTGAGCCAATGCTTTCACAGTTTGAGCTGCGCATGTATAAACTTGCAGGACTGGAAATAACAAGGACGAACACATAATCAAGGCCTAACCAGGTTGAGACAATGCCCTAAATTAAAAGTCTAAATGCATCGTTTAAAAAAAAAAAAGCAAGGTATATTAAAAAAACGGAGAGAATTCAATTTTAGCTGGGAAAGCAGCTCATAGTCTTCAGCTCTCTTTATAGCTTATTAAAGCAGAGGGTCTGCCTTTATTAGGGGCATCAATCTGCTGGCAAAGAGCTCAAATGAAAAAGCAGATAAGAGAGAAGCAAGAGCGGAGAGGGATGAAGGAGGGAGAAAGAGAGGATTTCCTCAAGAAGACGGGATACGTTGAGAAAAGAACAGATGGAAGAAGAATTAAGGATTGAGGTGCAAAGCCTGTTCTCATTAAAATAGATTACACGTCCATGACGAGCTTCAAAGGCTCATTTTCTGATCTCCTGATGTCAGCCAGAAGAACAAATAATGACAGGAAATGAAGAGACCAACCTCGTAGGTTTCCCATTTTTGGACGGATTTGAGGGCGCCGATCCAGTCCTCCATTTCCTTCCTGCTCTCAGCACATAGCATTAGTTTGCGAAAAGGAGTGATCACCTGAGGGACGGAGAACAAATGGCAAAAATGTCAAGGTGTGAAAATCCAAGCATTCGTCTTCAAACCTGGGAGAATCTCTCTTCTACAAACCAATCTGCTTTATAGAAGGTGCAAAAAAAATGCAGTTCCTAGAGTGTCCACTTGAGGCTGGCTCCAAAAACCAAGACTTTGCCATTAGAGCCCATATTCAAATGGCCATTTTTACAGCAAAAAATTAACAAATTGAAAGCCTGGTTTAAAAAAGAAAATCAACATTACTTTACTACTTCACACTGTACCGGGTGGTTGCTTTTTTAAACACTTCCTATTGGATAATATTGAGTCAAAGAGTTATTCATAAAATAGCATGATAAGTGGCAGGCTAACTGTCAGGTCGGTGCATTTGATCCGTTTTCCAGGACGCTTAAGAATTCGCCCAAACTCCACCTCAATGTCTGTTTCTAGGTTGAGTTAGCATTTCCAATATGGTGGCCGCCATTGTCGGCAACACCAAAAACTGTCCCCACATTTTTTAAAACATTTTGAGATAAGTGTTGCCGTCTCACCGTGAAGCTGTTGTTGATGTTCTTGGTGCTGGTCTCCGCCACACTGGCGTCCGATAAATCCACTTCATCAAAAATCAGAGACTGAGAGAGGAGGAAGGAGAAACATCACAAACATCAGTTACCTTGTCGATGTGGCCATAGCCCCACTTTCTGTCTTTATATTTAAAGTCATGCAAATCTATCAAGTCATCACTGTGATTAGAGGGAAAAATGCCCCTTTCTAAAAGAATAAATCACTTCAATTCATTTGTAGTTTGGTTTGCCCCTCCCCCCCTTCTTAACGGCATCAACAGATGATGATTATTCAGTGATATTTATGGTCATGGTCTTGTTGGGTTTACAGCTAAAGTTTTGTTTAAAAGCTCCCTGAATTTAATTTAATAGCAGTACAAATAAAAATAAAAAATCAAATTCCCAAAACAACGAGATCATTTTGAACTTTTTTAACACATTCTTGCACCTTGCAGTCTTTGGCATAGTACAGGGTCCTCCCTCTGAGTTTGAAGTATCTCCTCTTCCATCTCTGGAAAGAACTGGTCTGCTTCAACAGGATTCCCTCCTTCACACTTTTCTGTAGAGAGACAGGGAGGATAACAAGAGGGGGGGAGCAGACATTAGTGCACTGAGAAAATCTGAAAAAAACACAGTGACAGCTTTTTATTTTTATGGTGTGACAAACCTCAGCGTCACAGAAAGAAAGCTGCTTCAATGAGTCGAGAGTTGATTTTTACTCGAAGGCTGTGCTGTTTTTTTTTTGGTTTTTTTTGCACCTTCCAGTAAAGTCTGTAATTTACGTTGCTGATTTACAATCAAATGTGGGAAAGTCAAGGTGGCCTTTAGAAACATCTCCCCGCATGTATCCAAAAATAGCCCCCCTCACTTTATCTGTTGAATACAAAAAAGGAGGAAGCTAACGTCTGCCAGAGCATCAGTATGCGGCGTCGATAGGAAAGTTAATGCAGAAAAAAGCACCGGAGGTAATGTCCTGTACTGCTGCGATTATATGAGCAGGTAGGAGGTGCAGCCAACCGTGTCTGCATGAAAATTATTATTAAAACGTGGCATGAATGCATGATTGAATTTGAATGGCTCTGCAGAGGAAGAAACTCCCCGCTGATTCTATTGTGGCGCCTTTTTTGTCTCGTTTCATCATCGCCCGTGTGTCTCCTTATCATGCAATCGTTGTTTTTCTTTTTCTATTTATGAGAACATGCCCTGAGAGGGACAGAATGCACCATGGGTAATCAATTTGAGATAGGACATCAGGGGTCGCCATGGAGATCCTCACTTCTCCAAATGGGAGGATACAGGGCACACACACACAAACACACTAAACACACGTGCTGATGCAATCTTAAAAGTCTGGTCACGCTCGCTGATGGCTCGCTTCATACCTGCACGTTTATCACGTAACCGGCGACATTCCTGCACAAGTCCTCACGGCATCTTATATTAGACATTAATCCATAGACAGGCCTGTCACTTCCCCGTGGAGATAATGGAGGCTTCTGATATAAAGTGGAAATAAAGTGCTGCACCCTTCAATTCTGCACTTTTATTAAAAAAAAAGTTTTTGCTGTGTCATTGTACATCAAACATTGGATGAACAGGAGCATGTCAGAACGTTAACTTTACAAACCGAGTCCCTTCATGAGGTTTTTTTTTATGTCATCCTCTCCAAAACAATCAGACTCAGTAAGTAAAGCATGTAAAAGTGCTGCAGTTCAGATAAAACCATAAAGAAGTACTAGTTAGTTTTAAATTAATCCTAACATAAACAGATTTAAGAAGGTAACACATTTAAGATTGTATTTAAAGTACCGATGGCATAATTTGGCCCATCTCCCCCAAAGTAAGAAATTATAACAATCTAGCTTTATCATTAGCATAGCTAAGCCAATGTACTTGGTTTTATTATAAAGTAAACTTCTTCTTCTGCATTCTACTATTGTTTTGTTTAACAGTCTAAAAAAAAAGAATAATGATGTAAGAAATGAACTATGTTCGGAAAAATGAACTACGTCTGGATAAATGAACAACGTTTGGATTGCCCAATAAACACAAAGTTGCAAAAAAAAAAAAAAAAAAAAAAAAAAGATAAACTCCATTCCCTTAACAACTGGAAGTCAGGTGGGGCTGGGAGCTGAGCTGCTGCTAGCTTGTTTGTCTAAAGTCCGCTGAGTGATTTCCTAATCATCACAGGATGTAGGTAATCAAATTAACCACAGAGCTCATGTCATCCCCTCCTCTCTCTCCTCTCAATATGTCCTCTCTCTTTTCAGCAGTCGACTCCAACAAAAGAAGGACTAAAGCAGGGTCAACTTAAAAGGCATCTCTGCAAAACATGTGGGACTGGAGGGGCTGAGCCGAGCTGCCACTTAAATCCTTCATTCAGTTAAATGTCACTATACACTTGAAAGCAGCAGTGGACAAACTTGAACCACAAAGAAAGTTGTCTGCTACAGGTGTTACAGGTAAAACAGGAGACTAACGTCGGCTGACATTAGTGTGGTGTGACTCTTAACAAAAACAAAAAAACAGATAGTGAAAGCTTTGAATTGAACATCCAGATCTGATTGGACTTGGAGTAGAGACCTTTGTAAAATCTTATTAGACAACACAGCAAATGACTAAAGATGATGCTCCGTCATAAAGCGACTCAAGGACAAATACCAACACACTGTAATCAACAAAGGCGGTAAACCTGGTCATAAAAGTATTACCTAGTTCCCCGATGTGCTCGACGTCACCTGTGACTAAACAGCTTGCACAACCTGTCTGCTACTTCAAAGTGTGGGCAAAGGTGAAGTGTGACTCGGCGGTGTGTGAACTCGTATCAAGCATGATGACATAAACCAAGCAAATAAAATCCTGGGTCATATTTACATTTGAATTAGAATAATTGATTTACACTGAAGACAGCAGTAGTTTAATCAGCCACATTGCTCTGTATTGTAAACATTGGAGGCTCTTCATCGGGGATGTTACTGGCAGGTAAGTAAAAGGTAACATGAAGGAAAAGATGATCTCTGCTTTAAACCACTTTAACTGTGGTATGACACATGTTGCATATTCTGTTTCAGCAATATATTTCAGCAATGCAGAGTTTTTTTTTACTGCTGTAGGCTGTAAAAGCGTAGCCAATAAAGAGTTAATATGTAGTTTTTTATAATTTGACCGGGATGACGAGTTTACATGCTTAGTTACTTTCCAGTTGAGTGACCATCTTCATTATATATCTTTTCCACAAGTGTTTGATAACGCAATAAATGTGAATATCTTTATTCATCTCCACATATCGAAGGTAGAAATCGCCACTATATCGGGATCTGATTTTTTTCCTTCTCCCCAATACTGATATCGGTATCGGCGCCAAAAGTCCCATATCGGTCGAGCCCTACGAGGGACATCCCTAGTTTCTATCTACTTCTCTTTTAGCCGCATTATTTCTGTTAACACGTCTCTCTCCAGGTCTATTTCTCTCTCTGTCTCAGTGTAACTCATCCATCTTCCTGCGTTCCTCACTTGTGTTTCTGTCGTACTCTGTCCGCTCTTTGAAGAAATGTCCTTGGCCGTCTGTAACACGGGGAGTATTACCCGGCAGAAGCCTCTCCGACCCAGTGATAAATCTAATTCAAGCGCTCCACAGCGATCTCATTTCTCAGCTCTATCTGTGTGTGTGTTTGCTTCCGTGAGATATCACTCCCAGTAATGGCACACACAGCTTCTGCACGTTTCTTTAGAGTAAATGTGTTTTCATACCCCGAGGGAGAGGCAGATCTCATGTTGTCACACTGTTAGAGAAAAAGGGAGCAAAAAAAAAGAGAGGCAGAAGAAGAAGAAGGGGAGGACTGATGGAGGAAACCATGATAGATTGTCCAATGGTATGCATCATTAGGCAGAAAAAAAAGAAAAAGAGCTGTGACAGCGGCGAGCAGCGAGACAGAGAACGGGAAAATTAAAGGTAAAAATAATGCAAGGAATGTAACAAACATAAAAGAGAAGAAAACAAAGAAGTGGCAAAGCCTTGAAGAGAGAGGAGAAAGGAGAAAACAAGAAGGAGTAAAGGTCTCTTTTAACTAAACCACCTGACGCATCAGAGATAACGGCGAGATGTAACAACCTGTCCTGCCAATCAGACTTATCCGTGATGTCCACAGCGACGTCAACATGAGCCGTCAGTCATGCCGCTAATCGGAGAGTTTTTTTTGTTTGACAAAAGCCGACAATGACATAGCAACTGCGGATACGGGGGAAGGGATGTGCTGGAATTTAAAGTCAGGATGTTGCAATCTGGGTGTCAAACTTGTATAGGTTGGAGGCTGCACTTTAGACGCTGCATCACCACAAGGGCCAGTGGCATTTACCTCAGGGTATATACACACAACTGACTACAATTCTGCAATTCTACAATTCACTTAGCAGATGCTTTTATCCAAAATGACGTACATCAGAGAGTAAGTACAACACAAGCAAGGATCTAGAAAAAAGGGAACAATGTCAGTAAGAGCAAACGATCAGCTTTGAGTCTGATTGGACACACAGGTGCTGACAGGAAGTGACCAGAGGCAAAGCACAACATTGAGGGCAGTTCTTGAGAGCTCTAATCAGTATAGAAACCATCTTATAAGTCGTCGTTATCAAACAGAAACCATGGTCACAACCATCATCATCATCATCAATAATATGGAGACCATCAGTATTAAGTTAGTAGGTATTCATGAGAGCTGGGTCTTTAGCTTTTTCTTAAAGGTGCAGAGGGACTCTGCAGACTAGATAGCTTACTTTCCTTTTCAGCTAACTTACTTTTTGCTAACCGTTTAGCAAAAAAAGAAAAAAATGGTGTTTGGGTCTTTATGTTTTTGCTTTAAGAAGTTGAGGTCATGATTCACAGTAAAGAAAGAGTCTAAATGTCTTAAGATTTGATAAAACAAAGAGTCAAACTCCAACCTTTTTGGCGGGAAAATCAACATGAATGCATTTAGACTTCATTATTATTTTAGCCAATCAAAATGTACAGCTGTCATACAACTCACAATAAATACTTTCTTCTCAATAAAGACTCCTCAAGGCCATTCCTGGACCAAATTTTGTGCGCTGATTCAAGTCGTTGAATTGAAAAAGACTCCATGAAATCCAAGGCTTTCATGTAATTAGCTGCAGACATGTGTTTTGTTCATCTGCCTTCCTTAAACCAGACTTATAGCAAATGAAAAGGTCAGGTTCTGCAGCAGCTTGCGGTCAAGCTGCAGACACACCCTCGCTGGTGTTTATCTCTTCGCTTTTACTCTCTCCTCTCTCCTGCTGAGGGATGTTGTCAGACAGATCAGTGTATTCATTAGAGCAGGACTAATTACATCGCAACAATCAGCCCCAGTAGGCCCTAATTTGCACACAAACAGACACACAAATTGAAGAGTCGCCGAGTGGATCTGCACACAAGAGCTAATTACCACACATTACTTACTCGTCTGCAAAACGCAACGCGCAGCCAAACAGAGCTCTGGAGTGCACCCACACACAACTCTGATTGATTCAAACTTTTTTCCTCTTTTTTGAGTCAGCTCTGGAGCATTCAACAACCCCAAGTGGGTGCACGAAAACTAAATTTCTGTCTACACTATCCTGCATGACTGATCAATCTTCAGATGTCACGCGTTGTAAACATGATGAACAATTTATTCCATGGAGACTTAGCTGACCTGGAGACCAATAGTTGGGCATTTACCTGTTAGCATTACGGCTAAGTGAAAGCCATCAGATATTGGAGAGTTTACAAACCAATCCAACCAAAGATTGATTAGGGAGATGAGTGTCCCACTAGACATATATAAATGTGTTTATGACTGCAAAACAGTTTCACCTATTATTGGGATTCACAGTAAAATAAAAAGGTTTTATTGGATATAAATGCTGCAAAGTTACGTCTAACAAAAGCTAAGGCATTTGCTAACTTGTTAGCAAGATGAAACAGAAGAAGGTCCAATAGTTTCTAGATGAGATGAGATGAGATGAGATTCAACTTTATTGCCCCCATAGATGAATGGGGGCATATTGCCACCTATAGTAGCCGACTTGGAGTCTGAAATTTTTCCGACATTAAATGGATTCTCCCTTGGTGTATGTATTCTGGGACAAGGACAGTATTCCAATTAAACGTCCTAATCGAGCTGTAACTGTAGCTCGACTTAATGTGCATGTAAACGTTTGGGAAAAACCAACATGGATCAATAGATTATGATAATAACGCTTAGGTCTTCCTTTTTAACAACAGGTTCATCATTTAGTAAATTAAAACAATGGTACAATTAATGACAGAGTGATGTCTTCAGTGTCAAACACTCAATGCTTCCACTCGTGAGATTAGATATCTATTTACTTTCCCCCAGGGGAAAAAATATCCTCCTCCAATGCATTGGGCATTGTAGTAAAAGTCTGTGAACCAATGCTCTACTCAAATGTTTTCCATTGTTGAAAAGACTATAAAAAAAATCTCATCAATGGGCGACAAAGAAGAAAACATCACGGCTGTTAAAGCATTGTTTACTTCATATTGTTCCAGTCATGTTTGTTTAAAACCTGTCGAGCCAGCTGTTTCAGGACATAATGGATTCATTTTTTAATGAGCTATGAAGTTGGGACTGATTGCCTTCCGAGTTATTTACATTTGTAAACTCTAAACATTTGCTGATTCAAACTTCTACTTTGCTGGGCGAACATGGGGAAGCTACAGGTGAAACGTATTGTTCACTCACAATAAAGGGGAAATTACACCACCGATTATTGATTTCATTTTGATTTCATTTTATGTTCCTAAAACCAATCGGCACCTGAGAGTGTAGGTTGGCTGTGTATGTGGTACTCTTTGGTCATGAAAATGTGCTGCTTTACTTTATACTTCATTGTCATAAAATAGAAGAGCTTTGGGGTTTGACAAAAGAGCAATGTGAAGACATCACTTTGGACGTATTTGGCGTATTGTGATAACCCTATTTTACTTTTTCTTTGACCTAGTTGAATCCAAAGTGAAATATGACCAGACATAAGGAAATAAAATGGACAAAGAGGATTGACTAAAAAACTACGACTACTTTAACATGTAATACAAACATGATTTCATCCTTCTCTGATGGAGTGCTAGAATTGAAAATCAGGATCTCACAGTCACCGTGTAAATACAGAATTTGCCAATCAAATCACACGAAAAAAAACTCACTGAAAACCACAACACACCTTCTCCTGGACCTTCCCATGTGCTTTCCCAATTCTGTCAAATTGAAGAGCCAACCAGCTGTTTCACTGCAACAGACATAACCTTTAAACCCAGGGTTTAGCCTCAACATCCCCTCCAAGCTCTGCAGAAACGATCCTCTTCATTTGGAAGGATTTCTCTCACACTGACCTCTTGCACCAGGTGACTCTGCTGTAACTTCTCAAAGCGACTGGTGGATTCCAGTTGGTCCTCATGGCTGAGCTGGTCGTCATCACCCTGCCCTCCTCCCTCACAGCGGAAAAACAGGGGTGCCATGCAGCACCCGCTGGGCCGACACAACCCCAGCATCGGCAGCCGATGTAGTCTTTGGATGTAGTCCAAAGTGTACCTCCTGCGGCTCAGTGACTTTCACAGGTCTGAGGTGACGGGGGGAAGTCACTCTCTCAACTTTTGCTCCTTCTCACAGCTATTTAGAGCGTCCTGGACTCATCTCTTTCTTCCTCTTCTTCCAAATGTTCTCCACTTTTTCTGTGATTTTGAAGAAGAAAATCCCCCTAGTTCTTCCAGTTTTATTGTTGTCTTCCACACCCAGACTCAGCTCTCTTTTCAAGCCGGCAGTTCGTCAAACAATCCAACCCTACTTCCTCCCTTTCAATCTTACCTTGTCAGGTAGACACTCCCCCTTAAGGTGTTTGGAAGGACACACCTCTTCTATATGTGTGTGTGTCCCTCTGTCTCTCTCTCTCATACACACAAACCAGTGTTGCCAGATCTTGTAGGAACAAGCGATCAAGTCCATAAAAAAAAAAAAAACTAAAAGAAGAAATTGGCTGTCTGCTCTATTGTCTTCATATCTGGATAAATTTGTAAGTCGCTTATATTAAAATAAAACCTCTAGGGTCTGAAATGTTGCTAAATCTAGCAACATCAAGTGCTGACGGTGACCTCTGTGTTCGGTGACAAGGAGGGACAAAATGGATCACTGGTGGGCAGATCTTGCAAACAATCATCCTCCTTTTCTACACAAACATTTAAATTCTCCATTTAAAAGTGTTATTTGAAAGAGATAGAACACAATTCCCCAAAGAACACATCATGGTAAGACCAATCTTTTCTTCACAGATTCCAAAATTGGAAAAAATAAGATTTCTGATTTGAAAAATTACAAAAAAAAATTTAAGATACAACATGATTGAGTCTTGTTTTATCCAACTTAAGTATATAGCACCCTACGTTGTAGCTGATGCTAACTAGTTCTCTCCAAGATGGATTTGAAGCCTCCATCTTTGCTTGTATTGTAAATCATGTTTATGGTTTTCCAATAGTGCTATAAAAAGCTTAATAGCGTCCAAGCCATTATTTACAAGGGGCTACATAGAAAAACATGACAACATTTACTTATAGTAAGCAAACCTGGCAACCCTGACAAACATACATCCTGGAGATAAGGCGGCACGGTTGCAAATAAGCTCTTCCCCCCACATCACATGACACCATCCTGAGAGGAACAGTGTGTGTGTGAGTGTGTGTGTGTGTGAATGTAAGTAAGAACAAGCCTATTTCCTTGAGGCTATAAATAGAACTGGAAAAACCTGTTTGATTGGCAATGAGAGTACACACATACACCAACAGTACGAGCTGCTGTGAATGCCGAGTTAAGGCATCTAGTCTCAACAACCTGCAAGAGCTGTCCTGACTCTGTGTGTGCATGTGTGTGTGCATGTGTGTGTGTACATGTCTGCTGCCTACACGCTGTCATCGGAGCGCTTTCAGTGTCAGATCAGTGTCTCATCTGCCGAGGCAAATCGCAGCGAGCGTGTGCATATGTGTATGTGTGTGTGTTGACTGCCAGTCGGCGTTTCATTCCGTCTTTAATGAGCAGAAACATGCTGTTCCCTGCAGACTCACGCTCTGACACCAGCTCTCTCTCTCTCTCTCTATGTGACTCTACCTTTTCCCTTCAGTCTTTGTTTTTTCTTTCATGTTTTTCGTTTTCAAAACTTTAGAATAATTTCCGCCCAATACACTCATCTATTTTCAGTCCAAAATCACTTGTGTATACATCGGCTTCAGAATCAGGTCAAAGAGCTTCATTAGCCGTTTTAATGACTCATGTGTTAAAGTTATTGATGTGAAATGACTGATTATCAGCATGCTTTGTGAGGCAGTGTTGCCCCTTTAGGGAAATGCAAACAAGCATTTGAGAAAAATTTGTTTTTCATGTTCAATCAAGTACAAGTGCAAGTTGGATTGTTAAAGAGGACATATTCTCCCCCTCTTCCACCTTTTCAAACAGTCCTCCTGTGGTCTAAATGAAACATCTGTGCTGTGCTTTGGTCAAAATATAACATGAATCAAGCAACAGAGGAGGTTTGTGACCCTGTATAAACCAGCTCTCTCAGAACGCTCCGTTTTGGTGTGTGTGTCTCTTTAAATGCAATGACCCCCCCCCCCCGAGTTTTCCTGGTAGACATCACTTCTTTGCTAGTGAGAATAAAAATGGTGGACCTGCACAAAAGTTTTGTTCTAGACTGGGGGTGGAGTCCATGGGAGGAGATACCAGGGGATGGGAGGAATCCCACTGTGACATCACAAGGAGAGCACATTTGAAACGGAGCATTTTTCTCAGTGTTGTAAGACTTATGCAGACCACAAACAAAGAACTGGATGGGTTTAATTCACATTTTGTGGGTTAGTAGACACTCAGGTTACCCAAATATATGTTCAAAAAACACTAAAAGTGGATTTTTTTTAATAATATGTCCCCTTTAATTCTTCCTATGACAATGACAACATTAAGTCAAAAGAAGAGGGAAACATTTATTGAATTCATTAAACGTTTCTCAAAGAAATTAGGGAGAAGAATGAGCAAAAAAAAATACGTAGAAGCAGAAGTTTTCAACATGGTTTTGGCATTTTTAACCTTTGTGTCTTCGGATAAAACTTGTTATAAATTGGCACTCTATAAATAATGATTGAAGTTAAAACAAAAAGTGTGTGCATTAAACTACTTAATTCTCATTCTGATGTTAAACTTGTGGATAAAAAAGTCTTAAAAGTAATTATATTTAAGATACAAACGTAAGAGTTAACGCCAAATTGAATTCTCACAATACATTTCAAGTTACTTCAATGTCCACTTCTTTATCCTGAAGAGCAGCTTGTAACGCATGAGTTTCTGGAAATAGCACAGAGACACTGACACATGCAGGTACTTCTTTGCCAGAGCAACCAGCGTCTGAATTACAACAGATGCTGGTTGTTGCACACTGAACCTTCTGACCCGGCAAACATGACATTTGTAATCCTGACGCCACGCCCGCCCGCCTGAGCGGACTCCTTCGGAATGCCAATTAAAGCTCGCTCAAAGCCACTAGCTGTGGTTTTTTTCTTTTGCATGCTGCAGTTCTTTGTTTTCTCCAGCAGATGGCAGGCTGACAAAGAGATGTGAGGGTGAAAACACAGGAAGAAAGGTTATGTGGTGCAAGGAGAGTTAAACAGCACAGCATGAAATAACATGAGGGCTCTTTGGAATTAAGCTATAAGTAGCAGTTTAAAAGTAGGAGAGGAGGGAACAAATATAGCAGGGCATTCACCTCTATCTGACAGATTTGACACTATTTTAACTCCCCACAGCCTACAAAATGTGTCAGTACGTCTAAAAATAGAAACTATCACTGGGTTCCCCCTGTGGAAATCCATCACTCCTTTTAAACCATGTAAGATGTTTCTGTAGACCTGATGTGATCCTCTGCAGCTTGAAACATCAAACTGTTGGAGTTTAAAACACAAGACATCTAAAGCAAGAAATACACCTGTAAGTGAGGTGAATGTACGTAATGTATGTAATGGATCATCCTGACATTGAAAAGTCCACCGATCTGGCGTTTAGAGGTGGATACAAGAAACGCTTTTTAACGATCTGTAAAAAAAAGTAGCTGACCCCTGGGTCAGGCTTTGTTGTTAATCACAGGCATTTCTGTTTTTGCTTTCTGACATTCAAACGTGGTGATGCAAAGACATGCGGGGTTGCTATGGTAACAGCCCGACTTCAGAAACAACCTTCATCTTTGGGAAAAATGTAAGGACACAAACACGAACACATAAAAAAAAAGTCGAATTTATCACTCGTTTCACCTGGGCATTTTCTGCTCTGTTAAACTGAATGGAAGGTGAGCTACGTTTTTATGTGTGTGTGTGTTTGTGTATATGTGTGTGTTTGTGCATGTGTGTGTGTCACCTCTCTGTCCTTGACAACTTTTATTTGAAAGAATTTCAAATCAAACCTTGCAAGAAACCGGCAACGGCAACACAGATCGTTTGAAACGGGGAAAGGCCTGCTTCATTTGGCATGCACAAACATGCCGTCTTTGACCACACACAATTACACACATACGCGCATAGACAGTTTCAGAACAAGGCGTGGGAGGACCTTGCACCATGGCGACCACATCCTGTCTCATGTACCTCTGTGCATTTATTAATAGACACACACAGAGACGTGATATGCGCAAAAACACAGCCAGAGAAAATCTAATGACACTCTGTCGTACTTTGGACGGACAGATGGGGAGAGACACACACACTGAACACACACACACACACACATTCCATCTGTACAACACCCATATTTCTTCAAGTTTAGCCAAATTAAATGTTTGAATGTTAATGCATGTTTGGAATATCATCCCGTTTTTGGTGTCTGCCTGTGAGGTCTGTGCAATGAAGGACACGTAATCTGCTGCTGGTGGTGGGGGGTGGGGGAGGGGCAGACAGGGGGGTGGGTGATTGCCTCGGAGCATACGGACCAAATCTGGCTCTGATGCTGCATAATCCTCACACACACACACACACACACACACACACACACACACACACACACACACACACACACACACACACACACACACACACACACACACACACACACACACACACACACAGTCAGTGAACAGACAGGATAATCTGGTGTTCAGAGAGAGATGGACGGTGGAGTGAGAGGTGGAAGGTTCAGATGTGATTAGCATGACGTCCCTGTTGTTGCAGGTTTGTCATGTTTTTTGATCCTTTCTTTGCTCTGAGAGAATTCATCTAAAGAAAGGTTTGTATATTTAAAATGGAGGTAAGAGGGAGAGTGTGGAGAGGGAAGGAAAGGAAAAGGCAAGAAAAGAGGTGAGAGGAGGAGATATTTTGGGAAGGAAAAGAAAGGAAAGGAGTAGAGAGGAAGGTAGGAAGGAAGGAACAAAAGGAAAGGACGGAACAAAAGGAAAGGATAGGAGAGGGAAGAGACAAAACATTAAAAAAGGGAGGGTAAATGAGGAGTTGAGGAGACATGGGAGGAAAAAAGTTTGGAATATTTTTTTTTAAAGAAACAAAAAGAGGAGGAGAAGATGGGAAAAGCCAAATAGAGGGGGAAGAAAATACATGGAGACGTGAAATAAAAGAGGGAAAAGTAAGGTGAGGGGGTCAACAAAAAAAAGGAGAGGAAAAGCTTCTAGGGGGAGGAAAGGAGAGAGGGAAGAAGGGAAGGAGAGATAAATGGAAAGGTAAAAAGAAGACAGGAGAGTTGATATAAAGAAGGGGAGAAGATAAAAGGAAAAAGAAATAAAAGAAAAAGAACAGGAGAGGAGTAGGGAAAGGAAGAGAAAATAAATGAAAGGAAATGAAACTAGTAGAGGAGACAAGAGGAGAGGTAAGGAAAGGTTAAAGGAGAGTAAAAGATAAAAGGAAAGAAGACGAGAGGAGAGGATTTGATGAAATGCGAGTGGGTCTAAAGAAAAGAGAGAAAGTAAAGATGGGAGATAAGTAAAGATGAAATATGTGTGTTGTGTTTGTGTGTTGTGGCTGGTGATTATCCCCGGTGTGAGTTCGCTTGTGTGTGTGTGTGTGTGTGTGTGTGTGTGTGTGTGTGTGTGTGTGTGTGTGTGTGTGTGTGTGTGTGTGTGTGTGTGTGTGTGTGTGTGTGTGTGTGTGTGTGTGTGTGTGTGTGTGTGTGTGTATCAATGTGTTTTTGTTTATTTGTCTATCTGGGGACGGCGTGTCTGTAACTGTCCCCGAGGACCTCATGAGAAGAAAAGATATGATCCATTTTGAAAGTTAAAAATTATTTAAATTCATTTTTAATCAAAGTAAAAATGTGTCCATGTCAAGGTGTGTGTGTGTGTGTGTATTTGTCTGTGTGTATTTACGAGGACCATGAACTGGAAACAGTGCATCTGAGGACCATACATACGTACAAGTAGATATGATCTATAAACGATGTTTAAATATATTTTATTTATTTAGAGAGAGAGAGAGAGAGAGAGCAGTAATTTAAAAAAACCAGGTCTCTCTCTTTCTCTCTTTTTCTCTCTCCCTCTCTGCCATTGGGCGTAGCGTCGTCATGGGAGATGAGTGATTTCCAAGGCAACCTGTGGAGTCTATTCCTGCCCTCTCAACACATTCCACTACAGTCTCATTCAGCACATAATAACTGCAGTAAACTGAATCCCGCTGCACTTTAGCAAACACTGCTGACAGTTGTATTTATTAAAAAAATTCCTTCAATTTCATGATCGTATCCAAACCAAAAAACGACTTCTCCTGCTTCCTATAAAAGATTTAATACAACACAAGAGACTCATGTCTGAAAAAGATAGTTTTTTTTTAATAAATGTGGCTCACACTGATGTTACTGAACTTTAATAAGCATTGGTAACATGATGTTTGATGATGCTTATTTTATGCTCTTGTTGATTCTCAAAATCAAAATACTTAAAAGTTTGCATCCAAGTGACTTTGAAACCCCCTGAACTGTGCAACCACAATCAGATACAAATCAGTTTATATATTTTGGCTGTAGGCTGACAGTGAAATGCCAAATATTAACCAACCATTCTTAAAAGTCCTTAAATTGATATTAATGCGGTGGGGAAAGTACAACAGTTACAATTAGAGCACTCCTTTGACATTTAATTACATTATAAGACATTTCTGAAAACTGGAATAGAACATAACAGCTTCCAAAGTGCATTAATTGAATAATGTGTGATATTTTAAAAATAAGTATAGTAGTGATCAAGTTTATCCTCTGTAAATATCTCTGAGTCATGACTGTCTACAATAAGAGAGAAGCTTGAGTCCCACTAGCTGTGTTGTTGTCAGAGCTGTGTTTACATCATGTTCATGTCATAAAAATGGTCAAAAATGTCTTAAACCCAATTCAACCATAATCCTTTTATTTTTAACACTTCTTTTTAGGCTATTATTAAAATGTCTAAATATAAAGTGTCAGAAGCTGTGATCTGTTCGCTGGGTCAAATACATGAAACCCGAATGTGAAAACTCACAGATTAAAGCAAAAAAAAGGAGAGAAGCTTCAGGCCCGAGTGCCTGTGCAGCTCCAATTCCTCAGTGCGACTTAATGTGATAAAAGAGCTCGGGGCCTGTGGACTCGTTCTGTGACTGCCGACCGAGGTTAAGTCACTCTGAATCAAGTCAAGTTTCAGGAGCAGTTTCTCTTGACACTGCAACCTGTTTCAACGGCTCGGTTTCTAAAAATGGAGACCACATTTCACGACACCTGCCCTGACTCTGAATAAAAAGTTGATACTAGAGTGAGAAAGGCTTCCTGTTTTGGCATTGATTCTATTTCAGTCAAATGGTGGTTAAAGGCTTTATATGTGATTGTTCACACTTAAATATAATAGAAATCAAGTCTATCCTCTGAAAATAACTCTGTGAGTCATGACTGTCTACAATGGGTGTAACACCCGAGTCCCACTGTCTGTGATGTTTTCAGAGTTTTCAGAGTCCTATCTTCAGTTTGTTTACATCGCCAGGACGGCCGGCTGACTCCTCCCCTCGTGTATAAAAGTTATTTAATTGAGGGACTAGAGAAAAGAAGAATAACATACTGTACTCACTGCTTAACTGTGTTTCTAGATCACGCTCATTTCAGGTAAATTTACATGCAGTGTGAAGATACCAGCATAATAAAGATCGCTAGCATTAGCATGCTAACACAACAATGCAGCGCAAGTTGTTTCGGTTTCATGCTGGTGCTCAAGGGCGACATCTGCCGGATCAAAAAATCACATATAAAACCTTTAAAGGGACAAAAAATTTGTTATAAGAAAACCTGTTTACGTTTAGAAAGACAAGAAAACTGAATTTATTAACAATGAGTTTCATAACTTTTCATTGTGATTTTTGTCATCTAAGCATAAAGTAATCTCACAGTCATCCTAGCTTACCTTAGACAGCACAGTGTTGAACTGAAGATGTCAACATTAAGTGGATCATACGAGTATGCACATTGCACACTAATAAAACGGTGTATTATTATGTGCATAGATACAAACAACTATTATAAATTTAACTAAACACACAGAGAAAATACGTAAGATATGGATATCATAGAGTATCATTTCATGTTTTTGGTAACTGCACTCAGTAGATAACAGTTCAACTTTTGGAACGCAGCCACGCTCGTCAATGTGGCTTCTCCCTCACCGACCAGTGAGAATCAAGAAGAAATGGGACCTCTGTTATCAGCTTTGTCGATGACAATGGCGGAGAAGAAACTTGACATACCTATTCATTTGACTCACTTGTCGAGGATTTTATTTCCAAGTCTCGATCTCCTTTTTATGCCAGGCCACGATTCCTTTACATTATTTAACGTTCTTATGGTGATATATCCTTTAGTAAAAGCAACTATTAAGCACATAGAGCTCTATGAAAAAGACCTGCTGGTCCCTACTGAGGGAAGCTAAAGTTATCTTTTATAACCCAGCAACAATGAGCACCGGTGAGAAGCACTTTTAAACGGCGGTCGCTGGCAGCACAAAAAATGGCCTTAGTGGACAAACTAATCTATTGTTCAATAACCGTCACATGGAACATTTTGCAGAAATTATTACGGGAGATTTTCTCATTAAATGTTATTTTATTTCATAATCAATAGTTCTAAAAGAGCGCTTTTCAGACTAATGTTTTTTTTTCTCATTCCTCCAAGGACTAATTATCATTTTTTAAGTCCAAACCGAAGGGACTTAAAAAATGCAATTTTTTAAAGCAAACATCATCCAACTAAAGATCAAGGAAATGCAAAGCCAGCCGGTTGAATCTCCCCTGAAAATTTTCCATGAATCATAATGAATGAAAACTGATATAAACACATTCATTGTGTGATACTGTATGTCAGCACCTGCTGATAATAGAGGTCTTTAGTTTGGTGCAGTGTCAATTTACTGGGACGAACGTCTGTAGCCTTTAGCAGTGTCACTGTTCCAGAAAGGCTCAGATTACATGGTTAAAGTATGATATCATTTCTCAGTTCTTCTTGCTCAAGTTTCATAGCAGTCAATGTTTCAACAGCCCGGATATCAGATTGCTGACAAAAGTGTGCCAATATGTCTGTGTGCATTTTAACTTTTAATGTAAAACATGTAAGAATAGAGGCACTCCCTGGACCCAAGACACATTTTTAAGGGGCATTTTGAGTACAGACCATAGAATGCATATGACAAGTATTTGTGGTATGTTTCTTAAAAGCAGAGTTGGCGCAGTAAGCATTAATGTCTAAGGGTTCAGCAGTGGCAATATGACATAACATTTTATAGAATCCTTGAAAAACAACCCTGCTTCACACTTCGTTTTTTACCCCAGTTAACATTTTTCCTATTAGTTTATGTTCTCTGGTCTTTTTCAAATTCAAAACGATTTTGTTAATATTGAAGATCATGATATTGAAAATGCAGACTATGCTTTAGGGCGAGGATACCTTTTGAGCAACCTCTTAATCAGGGTAGAGCTATAGCAATGCCCATCGACCGCCCTGTACGAATATGATCACTTCTGGCTCCCAAAAGCTTAGAGAGTTACACCGAAAAATGGAACTCAAGGCTTGAAAACTACAATTAACAAACCTCAACTCAACTCATTTGTCCCTGAAGGGCGATTGGTTTTGCGGCAAGAAAAGGACAGCAGAACAAGACTGTAAAAAGACAAAGGACCAAAGTAAATCCAAAAAGCTAACATGGTTAAAATGCAAAATGCAAGGGTCACTGAACACAGCATCCCCCGAGAAACAACCAAGATCATCGACTGAGGCTCACTACAGCTTTCATCAAAATAAAATGCAGAGTTCACATGAAATATAAACAGCTCACTGTTAAGTCACTGGAATAAGATTTAAAAGTGCACTTACAGCAATGCTACCTCACCTTTAACTAAAATAATGTGTTCGCTTCTAATATAAGTCTATTTTAGAGATATCTACAGTTAATAAAATGCTAAGAAAACACAATACAACTATCTTTTAATCAATACAAAGTGGTTTATGCAGAGATTAAAATTTGTACTTGTTTCGCTATGAAATCCAAGACAATACAGAGATTTTAGTTATTTCAAAAGGGAGTGTCTTCAAGAGTTCTTGTGATTTTGACACAAGTACTAATCAGTAGTGGTTGATGTTGAAGTGTAACCATCAGTGTAGCCTCTCCAATGATCTCTTTTTCGGATATTAACAACATATAATCTGTGTCAGATTTTTAAAAACCATGAATGAAGACCCAGCCTTGTTCTTCCAATGTAAGGCAGTTAAATGTATGAAACATGAAAATAGATTTTTACTGTGTGACTCAATTTCTTTCCCTGTCCTTTTTTTTTACCCAAACATTTGTCTTTTCATGTGTTTCTTTTTCTTCCCGTCTCTCCCTCCCTCTGTCATTAACTCCCAATCCTCGCCTCCGATCAATAGCACTCTCCCATCTCATCCTTTCGCCCATTCCTCCTCTATCCAGGCCGTCTGTTTTACGGCTCCAATCGTTACCGCCTCCTCCTTTTTCCGCTGTTCCTTTTTCTACCTCCCTCCACCTCTCTTCCCCATCTCTTTTAACCCTATTTCCGCTTGCTTACGCCCACTGTCCTCCAGTCAATTTTGATTTATCTTTTGCATACATATCGCTCAACCCTTTCTGGCGCCATTCCTCCAAACCTCGGTCAATATTAGCCCTGTTTTTTGTCATCACCACTTTCTTTAACAATCATTTAACTGTAGTTTCCGTTGCTCCATAGTCTCCTTATTTCACAGCCTGTGAAGCAGTCTATTGCTTTGTTTTCACGGCTTTCAAATACAACAAAACTGAATAAAATGTGACCCAACTTAAAGGAAGTTTTGCATTTCAATGGTAATACCTACTCTCAAAAAATGACTGTCAGTTATTATGACAAAATTGCAAAAATTGGCTTATTGGTCTGTACAGAGGAATATACTTATAATTATAAATACTGATGAAATGCCCCCTTTCTATCAAAATGTTCAGATCCATTGACCACATAACACCCCTCAAAAGTAAGGTTTCAATCAATCGCTCAAATAAAGTTAGATATAAGTGAGGCAGATGACTACCATCACTCCATGTCTGACTTTAAGGGTGGCTGTCTATTTTTCAAATCAAGCGGCTGATAGATAAAATGAGTGGAGGTTACCCTGCTCTCCAACCCTCTTCTGTCTCCATTATCTGCAGATTTTTTCTAATGTGATGGATGGTGCAGACCTCTGGGTGTCTAGACCATAATAATTTGCTTTTTTTTTGTACCGCAGTAATTTGTCTGGTGGTCTAAACGGCTTGACCTAGAAGTTTAAAGGTGCTATGAGGCGATCAGGGCTTTAAAGTGGAGGTGTGATACCGCTCTTTAAGTTTTGACTTTCACAAAGTTACAGCGCTCTTGTTGGAGAAGGTATCAAAAAGGTGTATACTTCTTCTAGATTGGTTTTAAATATGCATTTAATAACCTTTTTTTTGTTTACAAGGACATGCTCACTGTTGTTTACAGACAATCCATTTTTTATACAAAGTGCCAAATCATAAAAAATGTATCTCAGAACAGTGGCAAGAAACCAGGTCTTTGCTGTTTTCCTTGTTATATTATTTAAAGAAACCCAACATGACTCCACCATGAGCAAGCAACAGTGGCTAAAAACATCCTTTCACCAGGTCTGACTATTCAGAATTGACAAAAACAGAAAGAACAAGCTGCAAAGCCACAGCATAAACTTAAAAAAAATACAGATTCTAACGGAAAGCATTTGTAATAATTTTGGGAAAAAAATAGAAGAAACACCAGCATGGTCAAGCATACATCCAGCTATAGTTTTAGGGGATACAGACCATTGGCCAAAAGCTTAATGTTAGTGTCAATTAAAGAAATGCAGCCTTGATTTCAGAGGCGCGATTAACTCATCCTCCATTTGTAAAACTGAACTGGCCAAACTTGAAGTAGTTAGCTAACTAGTGGCTAACAGCAGCAAGCTGGCCAAGATTTAATTCTATCCATTGAGATAACTTTAGATTTACCACAAGGCTAACTTTTCCTCTTTTGGTACTAGGGCTAATGTTTTATTTATAAGTCCGTCACCAGTCCGGATACATTAGTTCGGAGTTGTTGATTTTTTTAAATTGACGGCACTATTTGGTATGTGTCAAAATCTTTGACAATACCTTTTCCTACTACGTGTTTCAAAGCGATACATTCTCCAATATTTATATAAACGACAGTATCGGAAGGTGCCAAAGCTTTAGAAAAACAACATCCATTTTGAAAGACTTTGATTAGAAGAGGAACATATCCATCAAATAATCCAATCAAACTCCTACACACTGTCTTAATCACACAAATATGTACTGAAACCTTGCTAAGTGTGGATTTCTCCTCCTCTAGACATTGCTTCATAATTTTTACTCTCATTGCTCACCAGATATAATATTTACGAAACAACCAACTTTGACCGAGTTGATTAACAGCGGTGGAAGTGATGCAATTCTCGTTACTGTGTTGAAATACACCGTCGGGACCAGTTGCACTAAGGTGACTTGCACAAGGCGAGTAGCCACTGTTGCTAAATACATGATGTGTGTTTATGCAAAAGCATGTGTGTGTACCCTCTGGGTGGTTTCAAGAGGGTTTCACTCCCATCTCTCATGCTAATGCATCTGAACTCCTCTCCTCCTACACCTCTCCATCTCTCTCTGTCCACTCTTATTTTTCATTTTCACTGTCACGCTTCCCGCTCTCGATTACCTCGCAGCCCTACTTTTCCTTTCTCTGCTTCTATTACTTTCCTGCTGGATTTTGGTGTTTGTTTAAGAAAAAAGGGAGAAAGTTAAAGTAACCTCACTCTGTGCAGACATTTAGGAGATAAATCTGCACACATAAACACACACTGGCTGACGGAAACACATGGCAAGCGTGTTTTGACAGTCGTCCAACGCGCTCATGCTGTATTTGTTTAACAAAATGACCTTCTAAATATAGCCTCCATATCCTAGAGGAGGCTCTAAAAATGGAGACATGTCCTTGTGTGCGTGCATGCCTGATTTTATTACATGTGTGAGAGTTCACGGCTGTGCTGTACGCAACTGGATTCCTGTGGCTACATCTGTAATTTCTTTTGGTTTGGAGTATTTTCACAAAGGATGAAATCGGCAGTATCTTGTGGTCATCTTTTGGATAGAGGACTTTGAGGAAAGAAGCCTCTCCAAATTCAAGTTGTTTGTGCCCGTGAACAAGGCTGTGTACTTTGAAATCCACAGAATAGTACAGAGTACACCGTGGTTTACATACATATTTCATTCCAGTCTCCCCTACGTGTATTCTCTTTCATTTTGGGACTCTTCGAGTATCTGGAGAAGTGAGAAACAAAGATGGATCAGGTACAAAATATTGAGTTCTGTAAGCGGAGATGTAGAAATCTCAGGATGACAGTGCTGCATTTGCATTAATTTAAAAAAATGTATTACAGTAAAACTATAGCTGTCTGAAATGAATGCATTCATTTTTTTAAAATCAAGATTAATCACACGCTGTTTTGTCCCTTTAGGCGCACCGTAGATAAGCCTCCAAAGTGTCTCCCTATAGTCATAGTGATGAAAAAGAAGGACATAGCTGCTCCTTTGAACGCCTCATTTCTCTTCAAAGAATCTCAGACCGCTAAACTGACAAGTCCAAAGTAAAATCCACCTCATGACATCAAACGTTTACCTTTGTTACCGTTCCTTTGAGCTGTTTAGTTTTTGATTCTTAACGAGTTCCTTTCTCTGTGGTAAAGATGATGTCATAATGCTCGATCTACCAGGAGGTCCTTAAATAATTAAGGACAGTACAAAAAAGTAAAAAGGACAATCATATTATTGGCACCTTTATTATTCAGGAGAGATTGAAGATCACCATAAAGAATTAAGGTTTGGAGACTGAGGGACGAAGAAGACGAGGAGACGTGTTTGACCTTGAAGAGAGAAAAGAAAGACGCAGGCAGAAGGAGAGAGAGGTGCTTTGAAGTTCGCTAACAACATGACCTCTTCCCCTCTGTCGCTTACATAACAGGTGGGTGTATGCATGCATGTTTGTTTGTGCCAACGTATTACTTAAAGTCTCTATTAAAGTATCCATGGGAAAGCAAGACTGTGTGTGTGTGTGTGTGTGTTAATCTGATGGGCAACAGATTGCTCCACAGCAGGCCTGCACACGCATGCTGACAGACTTCTGTAGAAGCCGATAGAGATAGAGAAAGACGGAAAAAAGAGGACAAAGAACAATGGGAATATTGTGAGAAAGAAGGAAAGTTAGATGTACAGATGAAAGAGAAAGCAAAGACACAAGTGGAGGACGATGAACAGGAACAGAAAAAGAAAAGAGAAGTCGAAAAAAAAAGGGAACTTGATGCATAAACAAAGCGAGAGGACGGTTGGGGGAATTACCATATACAGTAACAGCCTGTTTCTAGAATAAGCTCGGTTTCTCAAACATAGACATGCTGTGACAAAAATAGACTTTCTACAAAGGAGTTCACTGAGTGTTCAGTGGTGGTGCAGAAACATGTGTGTGTGTGTGTCTTTTTTTTACAGCAGCAGAAGACTCTCAGCACTCCATCTGTGAGTCTTTGATTCCTGCGTCACAGAAGGAGGGAATCCTGCGCCAGAGCAAAAAATAACCAACTGCTGCACACATGCAAACAAATGTGGGAAAAAAAAAAAGAAAGTTGAACCCTGATCTTATCTCGTGCATGCGTTCACCTGCAGACGCTCTGCAAACGCAGGAATCTACTTGCACTAGTGCACCACTCGATTGCTCTACTGTCGTCTGTCATCATTCACAAATAACTTTCAAGCTAAAGGTGATGGTGTGAAGTCATTCATACTGTGTGTATCACCTCTGGAAGGTCATGCCTTGAAATGACTTAATGCTACTATTGATTTATGTATTTTATAGGGCCTGACCGATATGGGATTTTTGAGTCCGATATCAGATACCGATATATCGACCGATATCTTTCATTGATCTATGTTTGATCTTTACATATATATAGATAGATATATAGATTAAATGGAAAGTAACTGCGCATTATTGCTCGACACTCTGCAGAGTGATAATGCTTGTTGTGATCCATATAGCGCCCTCTGCTGGTGAAAGAGAACCGCTAGTTGAATTCAATTAAACTCAAATGAAATGCTTTTTGACTGGTGAATAAATCTAGTAATATCTGCACATATCTGCGATAAAAGTAGCCGATACCGATTGTCACTGGATAAGCTTATATCGGCCGAAAATATCGGCTTGCCGATTAATCGGTCGGGCTCTACTTCGTCCAAGATTCAAGATTCAAATGCGTAGCATTTATAAATCAAACCAAAGGGTCCATAAATAGGTAAAAGCACATGTGCAAAGCCCAATAATAGGTAGTGTTTATCTATCCTTGTTTAAAATGCGTATTGCAGTGCGAATAAAAATGTTTATTTAAGTTTTCTTTTTCTTATTACAGACCACTTTCCTTTCTGCTGCATGCATGTTGAGTTCTGAAAATGTGTAAATGATATATATACCCATCAACAAACATAAATCAAGCTAATGCTGTTAATTTAAAGCTCCTGTGAGGAGTTTTTTTAAGATGGTATAGAAACAGACTGAAATGTATACTGATGCCTCTCTAAACACCCTTTGGTTCGTCTTTTATGTTCATCTTCAGCAAATCACTGATATTTGATAAAACATAAACATACGGTCACGGGTAAAGAAGTCTTCTAACTCAACAGCAACAATTTCATTTGTTTTGAGAGATTCCACAAGTTGTGTTAATCCCGATCGTGTTTGCTAACAGTGATTACGCCAAGGTCCAATATGACAATGAATGCAAACACATGTGACCACTGTTATAATGTGCTGCTATTTATACACTATACACATGTCCTTAAAAAGCTGTGTTGGCATTTACATGTGTGCACTCAATTTGAATACGCACGCACGCACGCGCACACACACACACACACACACACACACACACACACACCCAATCAGGAAACCACAAAGGACTGAATTTCTGAGCTACAATAGTGCTTCTTTGTAACATTTTTTACCACAGTGCACTCTCAGTAAGGTGAGGGAAGAGTTGTACCTATAGATTGAAACACACACACAAGCACACTAACACATAAGCACACATGCACAAAAGGTACAAAGAATGATGGTTTGTTGGACTATTTTCTTTCTCTCACTCTTTTTTTTCAAGCACACACAAAGACCTACTTTTTGCAGTACAAAGGAGCTCGGGCTATAGAATTACTCCCCTCCATTAAACCTAACAGACTCACATTTTACAGTTCCCCTCTCTATCTTTTCTTTCTTCTTCTCTTTCTGTTTCCACCCTTCCTCCTTCTTCTTCTTCGATTTCTTCCTCCTCTTCTCTTATTGTTTACGGTGATATTCGATCATCTCTTTGTTTAGAAAACAGTGAGCTCCCTCCTCGGCCCCTTCTTCGTGTTTCAAAGGATGTGGCTTTCTTTTCTTGAAAACATCGGTTTCTTTCCTGGTAAAACTATTTTTTTAAGTGTGTGTGTACATGTGAAGAGTTCAAGTGTGTATGGGGGGGTATTGTGTAAAGAAATGGTGTGTGTGTGTGGATGAACATGAGGCTAATTTGTGAGCGGCTTCATTACCCAGATTGAGAAGCTAAATAAAAAGAAAGAGGGGTATTTGTTGTATTCTGATAACTTGCCAATACCTCTAATATGATTCAGTGTCTGGCTCAGCTTTAAGCCTGATGACTAAGCAAAGAGCGAGAGGCAGACGCAGAGCCTGCGAGAGACAAAAGGCCGAGTCAAGGAGCGAGAAAGAGATGGAAATGGAGTTGGCATTCGTGCGACTTTGGGCAGGGCAGGGGAAAGCGCTCCCTTCCTAATATGATTATAAATCGTCTTGTCCTCTTCTTTATGGGCCGGTTGTGTCCTTGGCTTGGGTTGAGGGGGATGAAGCCTCGCTCCAAGCCTCTGCAGACCAACTTAGCCAAGTCAAAGAAAAAAAAAATGACAAGGCTCTGCTGTCTGGGGTTAAAAGGGCATTTCACTGGTAGAATAGGAAGTCATCAGCAAATGGTGAAAACGCAAGGTAGTGTATTAACAAAATGCAGCACTTAAAAAGCTGCACTTTGCCAGAATTTGGGGCGATTAACCTTGCCAGTCATGCCAGCTCAGGTTACAAAGAGGGTCTGGAGCCAACGGAGAAACATCCCATCTTTATGAAACGAGATGCTGTGGATTGGTTGGATTTGCTTTCAATAAAATGAAGGTCTCTTCAAATTTGAATACCAGAGAAGACTAGACCATTGGCCTTGATAGAGATTGGTGTTTTTTTTATTTCCTTCTAGCTTGATCGTTGTTTGATCTTACATTTAAGAAATAGTGAAAAATCTCCATCAGCATTTTTGTTAAATTTAATGTCTTTGAACCATTTGGTCATAGAGCTATTCTAAAACCTACATGTACAGATTATGACAAATTGGAAATTTATCATCTTATTTCCTGGTTGGGATATCTACTTGCACACATAACTAATGTTCTTTTGTAATTGGGGGTAGTCCAACTTGCTAAACTCTTAAACAACACCAAAAGAAAAAGTTTGCAAAATCATAACTTCATAATAAGAAATGATGTGACTTTTAACTTGTTATCCACAGCAGAAAACCACTTGATATCTTGAGTTTAATCAACAATGTGGTCCATGAACTGGGACTATAATCTCAATTTATTTCAAGATAAACAAAACTGAGCAAAAATGTCTCCTAAAGCAGGATAAAAAGACGACAAACATTTGCAGGTCAGATCATTGTTCCTTTGACAGAATATCGCAGAGAGTATGACCTCTTCACCATTGTCGCCCTCTTCCCCCGCAGCTTGGACAGCATTTCTACTCACTCACACCGTCTACTTACTGAAAAGTGTAAACACAAGTGAGGAACACGCCAACGCAGCTTCTTTACAAACACAAGGTCTGTGCACACAGAGTGAAGGCACAATGGACACTTCTCTTCAGCCAACAGAGAGAGCTGAAGGTGGTCATTTTTGAGAAGTAAAACCACAAAGAAACGATGGGCACCATTTTTGTTTATCACCACGTTACCTTTACCCTGGCATGCACAGAGTTACAAGTTTAACCTCTGACAGAACTGAGGTTGTTAACACAGCGACCACATCAGCAACAGTATAAAAATAAAATCTTATTCCTGTACAATCTGATAAAGATGAAGATAGACTTGCAAAACTTGTGAGAACTGAAACTGGAAATGCTTCAGTCTTCTCTTTATTTGAATGTATTAACTTTAGAATAATTTGCAAAGCACTTTTCTGGTCTACTGACTATTCAAAGTGACTTTACACCGCATGTCACACCTACACATTCACACACTGATGGTAGAGGCTGCTTTGGAAAGTGACCTAGTAACTAACCCAAGTCATACACATGCATACGCCACCGACAAAGCAGTGGGAGCAACTTAGGTTTAAGTGTCTTGCCCAAGGACACATCGGACATATAGCTGGGGATGACCGACTCTACCAACTGAGCCACAGCTGAGTATGGATGTTAAATACAACCATAAGTCTGCTGTTAGAGTTCTGTAAGCTAATTGTCCAACTCACACTTCTTACTTTTGTGTCTTCCTTTGTATGAACGTGGACTCTCTTGGTTTTCATGAAGATGCATCTGTTGATCTTTTGTTTTCTCATTAGCTGTTCTAAATTCACCCAAAGCACTTAAAGGACTTCAAAAAGACAAACAGCATCCATTATTAGCATGGAAGTAGTAGTTTGATAGAACCATACCAACTTCATGTCTCAATAGTCTTTTACTAAGGTCTTGAGTCATCTTGCCCTTATTTTAAAATCTCCATTAAAAGCTAAATAGAAAAATTAATTGGATTTTCCCCTAAAGAGTAGAGTAGAGGTCTCCTTTTCAACCAGTTTTATCCTGAAATCTACGACATACAATAATCAAACAGGTCCAAAAAACGATGTCTTTATTTTGTTTTTTTTGTCTTCTTGTTCAAATCTTTGACTGGCTATCATCACTTTGGTGTTCCTATTGGTGCCTTTAATGTAGAAATCATAAAAGTTGTTTACGGGTAGCTGGGAAAAAAGATGAAAAATGTCATACAATGTGGATTTCAAACTCAGCTTCTGTTGCATGGTACCCATTATTTAAGTAAGTGAATGATTTGTTGAAGAAGGAGATCTGAAGGTCACAGATTCACTTATTCTGCATGCATGCGTACATTCAATTTTAATTGTTTAGTTTAACGGTACACACGTCTTCAAAGTCATAACAATAAGAGTTCTAATCTAATTTGATGAGGCTGCCTTTGCCTGACTGAACCACTCAGCCCGATGTAAGGCACTCGGAGAGAGGGGGGGGGGAGGGGAGGACAGAGATGTGAAGGAGGGTTGAAACAAGAAGGTGGAGAAGAGAAGGAGAAGAACGGGGTGACTGTCTACAGCAATTTTTACAGTTTTGAATCGATCGAGTCGAGGAAATCTACGACAGAAATAGCAAGAGGGGAAATTCAATTGCAGTAGTTCCCCCTTTTATAATCGATCTGTCATCTTGTCAATTGATTTACTGTCTGTGTACAGTTCTATCTACCGCCCTGTCTGGCTCGATCTGTTGGTTTCATTATGACAAACCTCATACAGATATACATGCGGCTGTGTAAGAATAAAACATCTTTTTTGAAACAGAGAAACCACATCCTTCCAGTACTGTTGCCCTGCTGCTTCAAGAGTACTGCCATGTCTCACTTGCTCTCAGCCTCTTTTTGCAGTCAGATTTACCAATCACTCTGTGACCTTCTTTGGCTTTTAACGGCTCTAATAACAAATGACCCACCAAAGCCTCAAAAATATGTTGTTTTTTTAAAATCGGGTTTCTTCTTCTTCCGACGTCTGTGTTGTTAATTTTCCTTCCCCCTTGATCTCTCTTAACCCTTCCAGAAATCAAAGACAAGTTCTTTGAATTTTCATGAAGTATTGGAGCGTTTAACAGGTGTTTCAAAAGGTCGGGTCAGGGTGAGGTTGGTGGTACAGCGCATGGTCACGGTGCAGGTTAGATAGCCATGACCATTTGCATGTTGCAACACGCAACACTAAAAGACCTCCACTGGCAGCAGCTGTCAAATCTTTGCTGAGGTGTTTAAAACAAAAACAAAAAAAAAGCAATCAAAAAGAATCTCAAAATTCCATTTTAAGCTCAATAAGGACTTAAAATCTTTTAGGAATCGTCTCTCTTCCATGTCTAATGAGTGTTACGATTCATTATGTACTAACTTATAACACAGCTACTAACTTAAGAAATCAATCATTTACATTTTTGTTAGGATTTTTAAAGTATTTAATTGATTTTTAAAGAATTATTTTTGGGCTTTTGTGCCTTTCATAATCATAATCAGACATCGGACAGTTGACAGAGTCTGAAATTTAGGTAGAGAGATGGAGAGAGAGAGAGTGGGGATTTACGTGCGGGAAAAGGAGCCACAGGTCGGATTCGAACCCAGGCCGCCTGGAGGACCACAGCTTCCACACACGGGACTGCACACTAACCACCACGCCAAATTTTAATTTTTTCTTCCCCTAAACAAATAGTCTGTTGGAATCTACTTTGAAAGCTGTGTCCATGGCAACGGTTGCCTCTGAAGCCTCCATCAAATGAGCTGAACTCACTTGTATTACTCACATTAAACGTTGTTTACCATTTAAATGAATGATGGAAACTAATGTTGAACCTACTCTTTTCCTCATTTGTTTATGCGTGGTGATGCTAAACAGGTTTCACTTTGAAACATGGAAAGAAAAAACGAGTCATAATTACTTAAAATGAACCTACGATGCCACACGGTGTCAATATTTTTTGATTTTTACAAAAATCTGATTTTGTTGACAACCCTAGCATCCTCTGCGTTTCACAAAAGTCTCAATGAAGTGGTGGTAAAACGCTGGATTAGTACGGACAGATTCTGCACAGGTACGAGACACCTCATTGGTCTTATGGAGGTTACACAATCCAAGCTCCTTATCTGTGCAGTTTACACCTGTCACACCTGTTTTTTTACAATGATGACAGATTTGCATGGACAGCAGTTAGGCAGCGCTGTCACAATCACTGTAATAGCCGGGAACGAATAAGTGGAAGTGTAGTGAATAGAGCTGTTGTGAAGAAGAGAAAAAAAAGCTGACCGCACAAACGGTTTGTGCCTTTTATTTAGGACACACACACACACTTAACAGAGACACACACACACACACACATTCACAGGAACACACAAGAGCGTTTTTTGTTTTGTTTTTTTACATCTAGTGTCATTAACAGATGTGTTTTTCATGCTGCTGACTCAGACCGTTACTCTTCAAGCCGCACTACAAGTCAGGAGGTGTGACAGCCTTGTGCACGCACACACACACACACACACACACACACACACATTTATGCACACATGCATTTACACACACAGACACACAAACACAAAACACAAAAACAAGGAGGACAAAAATAGCATCTGGTTTTGCATGCTGCAGTCAGAAAGAGCAACCTGGGTGATAAAATAGATCTAATTTCTCAGGACAGCGATAGTGCAAAGGCAGCACGTTTGTGAGTGTGCGAGTGTGTGAATGTGTGTGTGTGTGTGTGTGTGTTGCAGTGACTGAAACTTGCTTCCTGTTAAAGAGGTTTCAAGAGAGGCTGACAAAAACCAAGAGTGGGTCTATTTTTGGCCACAGAGAGAGACAGAGAGAGACAGAGATGAACAGATAGGAGGGTTGAAAAGACGACGAGAGGTGCACAGATGAGTTCAACAAAACAAGGACATTACTTTTTTTTTTTAAAGGGGAGGGGGACGTGTGAAAAAGAAACTCAGAGCAGCAGAGGAGAGAGTAAGAAAATGTTTGACGTCTGACGGGACAAACGGCAGCAGAGTTTAGAAGAACTGTTATCTCAATCTTGATCTTCTTAAAGACGATTCTTCTGAACTTCCCTTTTTTTGTTTACTAGCTTCACCACCTTCTTCTTGTTCTGTCTGCTTTTGGTCCGTGTCTCTCTTTTTCTTTTCTTTTCTCTTTGATTGACCCGCCTTTTGGTCTTCGTTTAATCCCTGACCACTCTGTTAGCCAACCTCTTCCAACACCATGTTTTATATGACATGTGATATATATTCATTGAACTACGACCTTCCATTCGATCTGCAGAGTCCTTCTGCACCTTTAAGGAAAAGCTAAAGACCCAGCTCTTTATGAACACCTACACACTTGATGATGGTTTTGTTTGATAATGACGATATTTAGGATTTGATTAGACTTCTTTAGAACAGCTGTCGATGGTGTGCTCTGCCTCTAGTCACTTCCTGTCAGCTGCTCTGGTCACTTCCTGTCAGCTGCTCTGGTCACTACCTGTCAGTACCTGGGTGTCCGATCGGACTTAAAGCTGATCGTTTGACGTTGTTTCCTCCTCTCTACTTCACTTGTGTTGTTCTTATACTCTCTTGTGTACGTCACTTTGGATAAAAAAGTCTGCTAAGTCAATTGTAGAATATCGAAAACTTGAAATATCACGTTTTTACAAAAGAGAAAGAGAACATACGACTTGCTTATCTCTCCCTGGGTGCCTCTTTCAGTCGCAGTGGTAAAAAATGGTAAAATAATTGGAGAAGGGTGCTACAGTTTCTGCGATGCACTTTGCATTTAAATAATGTTGAAACACTGTTGAGTTACATGTTAAAGGAGCAGAGCAGAATAAAATATCCGGCTTGAAAACAAGAGGAACTCTGACTAACTGAAGCAGCAGAGCGTGACACTCAGAAGATCTCAGACAGACGGACATGACACAACTCGTGTTTTCTGTTGTCAGTCTCCATTAAGCACTAACGGCAGACACGCACGCACGCACGCACGCACGCACGCACGCACGCACGCACGCACGCACGCACACACCACATCCACTAATGACAACACACGTTAGCAACACAACACACCTGTCCAGACCGCAACATATTCACTCATTAAGGATCACACACAAACACAAACATGTACAGCTGCTGATTGGAACCACAAATTAGTTAATTAGTGACCACACACACACACAGACACACACACACACACACACACACACACACACACACACACACACACACACACACACACACACACACACACAGACATAAACAAATATGGAAACAGAGTTATTTCATAAAGGTATTTCCCCACACAGGATTAATAAAGTATCTCTTCTTCTTCTATGGTTATTGTCTTTGTTGTTTTAGGTCTGTAATATCTGTTGTCTTTGTTGCTATAATATCAAAAACACCCCTAATGTTATTGACACAGAGTAATGGATTCTACAAAGCCTGTTTTTTTTATGTCCTGGTGTCTGATTGATATCGATTCTTCTTTTTGTCTTAAGGGAGAACATGAGAGTGATGGTGAGAGCGAGCGGCTGTAAAGAAGCTCAATGAAACAAATACGTCAAACAAAGAATCAGAGCAGAAAAAAAGAGACTTTTAAGAGAGAGAGAGTCAGACGATGAAGGGAGGGAAACGAGGATGTGATGTGAGGATGATGAATAACAAAAGGTTAAAGAAGAGAAGAAGAGGGAGCGGGTAGAGATCAAGGAAGGAGGGATGACCAGGTGGGCCGCAATGAGAGACAGGAAGTGAAAAAAGACAGGAAATAAGAAGGTGAAAATCTAGGACTTTTGTTTTTCGTATTTTTTGTGAAATGTCTCCACCTTCAGATTCCAAAAATCAACCAAAGAACATTTTTCTAGACAGAAGATTTGTACAGTAAAAGGAGCTTTTTATTATTTTAAAACATGACATATTAGCGTGAGTTACTCCTTAAAGAAAGAGAGTCTCCAGACAAAATTCAAAGAAAATTTGAGAATTTCTCAAGAAAGAAAATTTGAGTCGAGAAACATTTTTTTTAATCCAAGAGTTTTTGAAGGACTTTCTGCTTTCTTTGAATGCAAATCATTTTATTTTGAAGGACTTCCTGCTTGGCCTCGTCTGTGAAAAGTGTCCTGGTTGGTTGGACGCCGTGACGACTCAGGGGAACACGAGGTCAAATCAATAGAAACGGAGTTCACAAACACAGAGACAGTCTGACTCTGTTTATAATCTGTGTGAGGCTCAATGCACTCGTGTGTGTGTGTGTGTGTGTGTGTGTGTGTGTGTGTGTGTGTGTGTGTGTGTGTGTGTGTGTGTGTGTGTGTGTGTGTGTGTGTGTGTATCAGCCTATGTAGTCATTTTCATTATAGCAAATCAATGATCCACACACTGTGTCCACTGTGGATCATGTTACTTTGGCTGCTTTACTATAGATTATCTATCAAATACAGACGGTCGTACTGGAGGTCTTCTTTATGTCTGTGGGGTCGAGCCGGTTGAGGTGAAGGTAAAAAAAACATATCAGGAAAAACAAGCTGCTTAAAGCCAACGCTCAAACATCCTCATGTATGTTCACCAACATTTAAAGGCTTAATATGTGATTTTTCACACTTAAATGTAATAGAAATCAAGTATATCCTCTGAAAATATGACCTGTGGCTCCTTTCCCACAAATACCATTCCCCGCTCTCTCTCTCTCTCTGTCTCCCCTTTTTTCCAACCATATTCACCCTCCGAAGTCTACAATAAAAGCACTAACAGTCCAAGAATAAATCTTTAAAACAAAAAGAAAACAGAAAGAAATAAGTGCACCTGTCAGAACTCCTGTTAAGAAGGCCTCCAATTCTGATTTTTAATACAAAAAGTTTAATATGTATGTTTTCTAGGGTTGGGAATTGTTAGGTGGGGGTTGTTTCTGTTTGTATAAATCCAATGAAGAAATCGTGAAACAGACTGGAGATTATAACACCCTTTAATCGGCCGAGGTCAGACAACTTCATCAAACAAGCACGCTTCCAAACCACTTGACTGACAAAGTGCTGACAAAGTAACAGTGTTCACAGTGCTGCTTATATTCTGTCAAAAAGGTGCAACCCACAAATTCCTTTCCATTTGGGTGCATCACCATAAAACAATAAAGATGACACTCATTTGTATACTAACAGATGTAGACTCTCTGTCTAGCAAACAGTTGCTGACAACATATAGTTGGCTTCTATCCAAACATAGATCTGCTACTTCTTAGGTGCTTCACTCATATAAGGTTACAGCTTCAGACACCTAAAGGTAGGAGTGTTAACAGGTGGTAGACAGACTTGAATAATACATTTCACAAAGTTACCAAGATTAATGAATTTCATGACAATTCGTACTAACAGGAATCTTTGCATGTCTCACCATTCGGGTCACAGTTGGATTGAGACTCTATTTTTCGATTCAAAACGTTTCTGGATTCATGGATTCAAAGTCTATTTTTGAATTAGTCCATATTTTAGGATCTACTCCAGTCATCTGTGAGACTGGCTGCTCCATTTTGATATCTACTGAGTTAAAGAGCTAGCTTTAGCACTTAGCATGGAGTGACTACTTAGCCTGAAGAAAAATGTTTTTAGGGCTTTTTGGAAGTTATGAATATATTTAAAATCTCAAAGGAAAAGAATCTCGATTTTGACATAAATCGATTATTTTTCCCACCCCTAGGTGTGTCCTATATCGCAATGCAACCATTACACCAGTATAAACTGCTGATCGAGCGTCGTCATTCCATCGCGCATCGCACGCGACCTGACGCGGTAGAAAATCCGTCACCCCGTTCATCGTGTGTATCCCAAACTGTGCTGGGATACAAAACAACGCAGCTGGTGGCGCCACTTCTTCACATCTTTTTCTGCAACGCAGCAGTTACAACGAAGAAGATTTCAAACATTCATGAAAAAGGTTTATCAAATGTTTTATGTGGTTAAAAAAAAAAAAGAAGTATGCTTGTTCGGCTTGAACGTGTTTTATCCAAGTGACTTAAAAAACTTCTTAAATAGACAGCACGCCTCCACGCTAGTCGTGTAGACGTGTTGTGAGGGTAGATGTGAAGGTAAATCTGGGTATCCGAGGCCTCCTGTGTGCTGCATGGACGTCTTATATAACTCTAAACCGTCTCTCTCTCGGATACTTTCCACCGCGCCTCCATCTCTCTCTCCCTCTCTCCTTCCACTCACTAATTCTCTCCTCTTTGTCTCTCTTCATCGCTCTCTCTCTCTCCATCACTCTCTCTCTCCTCATCGCTCTCAGTATTGACCCACACACTGTTGCAGCTGTATCACATCAAGCCAAGGGCATAAATCAAAGCACACACACACACACACACACACACACACACACACACACACACACACACACACACATATACTGGCAAAACTGGCCATCCCACACACTCATGCACTCTCCTCAAGCCATTTCTGTTTATCGTCCCACACACACACACACACACACACACACACACACACACTCTTACACGAGCACACATAACTCGTCCTCATCTCCATTGCAGTGAACACCCACACAGACTTCTGCACTGGGAGCGAGATGCAGATAAAAAAGAACAAATGTAGTGGGGGTTCGATTCCAAAGCGCCGCGCTGAAGTCCGCAGGAATGGAGAATATTCAAAATATATATTTTTTTTTTAAAGTAGCGTTACCTGTTGGTGAGAGATGACTGGTTATATAACGTGAAGTGCTGCGGCTATTTTAGAAGGAAAAAGTGTTGAGTTCAGGAGCAGAGAGACGTTCAGATTAATCGATACTCTATTTTTCCAAACCAAGTTTATTTATAAAGCTCGTTTTAGAACAACACAAGTTGACCAAAGTGCTCTATGACATCATCCAAACAACTCAATAAAACACTGAGACTAATCTAAAAACAACAGGACGATAAAACCCGGCCAAGAAAAAGGCCGACAGGAAGGAGGAAGATAAAATCAATTTTTTTATGAAGAGGAATAAAAAGTCAGTTTTGAGGTTTTTTAAAATAGACATGACACTTCAGGTGGTAAAAATATAATCAGAAGTAGTGGTGGGTGGTGATATGGAGGTAGGGTCCGACCGATATGGGACTTTTATGGGCCGATACCGTAATAGCATGAGAGAGAAAAAAAACCAATACTGACGTTGGAGTGTGTAGCTGAATCTGTTTGGTTTTGTTTCTCTCCCGCAGAAGCTGCTGCTGCTGAAAACAACACACTTCCTCATATTGCTCTTTCACTATAAAAGCGTTTCCACACAACGTAACACCGAGGGAATTTTAGAGAGGAGGATTTGTCAGAAACACGCAGGAAACCGGGGGGAACTCAATCTGAGCGGTTGTCTTTCACAAATCACTACGCCTATTTAACGTTACTTTTATTTAACCGCCACTGTGACCTTGTGTGTGTGAACTACAACCAAACCAGTGTGTTTGTGTTGATGGTGGTATGGCAAAAATACCGCCCACCTCTACAAGACAACAAGATTAAGTTACAAGAAAACCGCTTCAAATCCAACTGAAAAAAATGTGAGAAACAAATCAAACAAATATAATTTTTACAGTTTTTAAAGAGTGCAGCTGAGAAAGACAATAAATAAATACAATGAGGAAGAAGTGCGGTGTTGGAGAGATATAAAAGTTGAAAAAGGAAAGGACATGTGTTGTGTACCCTTACATCTCCCATGGAAAAAAACCATAATGAAGGGACCGCCCTGTGCTCTGTTCTGCCTGTGTGTGTGTGTGTGTTGGTGAGTGTGTATTTCTACGTGCATGTTCATTACAGCTTGTGTTACCGGCCTACTCAAAGCCACAGCAGTGGGGCCACACACACACACACACACACACACACACACACACACACACACACACACACACAATTCACAGGAGCTGTCTGCTCTTCCGCCTCATTCTATTCCTGTGTTTCTTTTTTTTTTTCCGGACGGTAAATGAGAGCAAACAGGACGAGGAGGAGGAGGAGGAAGAGAGGATGATGGAAAAACAAAAATAAAGGCTGAATAAAAAGAGTGTGAAACCTTTATGTAACCGGGGGCCTGGAGGTAGACCAGAGCGGACAAAAAAAGGAATGAAGAGACGCAAAGAAAGTTAGAAAAATCAGAGGTCAGAGGTCAAGCACACAGTCGTTATTAATGAGGAAGGTACGGATATACACCTAAAGGACATTTTAAACAGTTTTTTTCACTCAAGTGTCTGCATCACTATCGCATGATTATTATTTTATTTTTTTTTTCGTATTATTAGTATTATTTTTTCTTTCTAAATCTTAATTTAATTATCTTTTTTCTCTTCGTACCTCTTCTTTGGATTTTTATTTATTTTTATTTTATTTCATGTTGTATGAATTCTTGTACGTTTAAAAAATTATATATAAAAATGTGCCAGGATGAACAAAATTTGTGATGAAATATGACAACTTGTAATGCAGTAAAACAGCCTGCAATAAAGTATTAAAAAATAAAAATAAAGTGTCTGCATCACATGTATATTCACAACAAGCCAGCTGCCTTCGATTCAATGAGATCAACTCATGACAGTCGATAGTCAATCAAAAATCAGAAGTCCCTTTGACAGCAGTTTAAAATCCCAGCAGAGGGCAAAGTAATCATCAGACATCCAAACGGAATAACTACAAGACAGCTAGTTTGATTGAATGCGCAAGGATTTCAAATTAAAACTCTGATATGTGACGATGTGGAAAAGAGACCAAAACGGAGGGCGAGAATGTGAAGTACTTGAAGCTTCATGAAACAGGCTAGTCTGTGTTTCTAACCGAGCGGACTAACAAGCTCTTTCTTTATTTCTCATTTGTCATCTTCACAAATTTAGCTAAAGCAAAAGCCGGGGAACAGACTGCACGACTTCAGACCAATTTAGACCGGATTTTTGAGTCACACCCACGACTGATTCGGCTGTCAGGCTGAATTTCAGCTTGATCACGCGTTGTTCCAATAAAGTGTACGAAGGGGCATGATGACCGATCATGCCCCGATCAGCTGCTCCCTGACCGGTCAGAAGAACTTCAGCTATCTTTGAAAGTTTTTTGTTTTTTTTAAGATTTATTTTTGGGGCTTTTTGTGCCTTCAATGGAGAGACAGGGCAGTGGATAGAGATGGAAATCAGGGAGAGAGAGAGAGTGGGGAATGACATGCAGGAAAAGAGCCACAGGTTGGACCCGATCCTTGGAGAACCACAGCCTCCACACACATTTTTTTTCCAGCTTCTCTTTTTAAGCATCAGCTTTAAATCATGCAGTGGATAAATCATAACATATTAAAACTATTTATTACTACTAATTTAAAAAAAAGTGCAGCATAGAATTTTTGACTAGAGCCCGACAGACCTGCATATCCACTTACTATTGGTATATACTAGATAGATATTACTGGATTTCTTTACCAGCCAAATAGCATTTCATCTGAGTGTCACTGAATTACTCCTCATTATCGATATCGGTATCGGCCTTAAAAATCAGTCAGGGTCTATTTTTCCCCTGTCACACATCTGCGACCCACTCAAACAACTACACGGCCCACTTTTGGGTCTCGAGCCACCAGTTGAGAACCAAGGCCACATCTGTTACTTTCCTTTAAAGGCTTAATATGTGATTTTTCACACTTAATTGTAATAGAAATCAAGTATATCCTCTGAAAATAACTCTGAGTCATGACTGTCTACAATGGCTGTAACACCCGAGTCCCACTGTCTGTGATGTTTTCAGAGTTTTCAGAGTCCTATCTTCACTTTGTTTACATCGCCCGGACGGCCGGCTGACTCCTCCCCTCGTGTATAAAAGTTGTTAATTGAGGGACTAGAGAAAAGAAGAATAACATACTGTACTCACTGCTTAACTGTGTTTCTAGATCACGCTCATTTCAGGTAAATGTACATGCAGTGTGAAGATACCAGCATAATAAAGATCGCTAGCATTAGCATGCTAACACAACAATGCAGTGTGAGTTGTTTTGGTTTCATGCTGGTGCTCAAGGGCGACATCTGCTGGATCAAAAAATCTCATATAAAGCCTTTAAAAGAATGAACTGAACGAATACCCTTACAACATGACTATTTTCAGAATCTATTGTCTCACTGTATTGATTATCTCTCCTCCTGATGTGATTAATCAGTCACTGATTGGACATTATATGAAAGCTGCAGCATGTTCTCTGGATTTATGGAAATGAGCACCAAATCGCGTGCTTCTGTCTCCATGAGGACCTCCCGTTTACTAAATTTAGACCCTAAACTGAAGTGGACAGTCAAGTGGGATAAGTGCAAGCTGTTATAAAATCAGGGGCCAAACCATAAAAGTGAACTGTAAATGTGGAACGAAACTAGGACCAAGTTGTTGTTTTTTTTCTCACGTTTCAGATAAGTCATAAGGATACGCAGACATCTGGTGTCCATGTCTTTGTTTTGTATCTGTTGCTAAGTTCAACTTTCAGAGCGACAAGGAGCACAGTTTATAGCCTTTTATCCAAATATAGCTCGCACTGCTTCACTCTGTCTTTATTAGACATTCAACATGTTTTACAAAATTATAATTTGATATGAGCATGTCTCCATGTTTTTAACCTTTTTTTCCTTCATTTTCTTAACACTTTAACAGACAGTCAAGTGAATGGTTTGAAACAAGTGCAAAACCTTACTAATATCTTACCCAAGGTCAAAAAACCCAAACTGCTTCCCCTCAAAAATTTGAGCAGAAAAAAAAAAGCCTCAAACAAGTCTTAAGCGTTTTCCAGAGCCAGCCAATTAGCAAACTTCAAAGTTACACTCACGCCGATTACAGCGTTTGTCGTTTACAATGTGAGTACCTGCTTATCGTGTAACCCTGGCAGTTTAGGGTTTGTGGATTTGTGGTGCGTTCAGTGTCATTTCCTGAACATGACACCGCATCAAAAAATGGAGCAAGTTTCATTAAAAACCTCTATTTTTAATTAAAACCCGATAAATATTCCGTCTGAAAACATGAGATAGAATTCTACTCCAGAGTATCAAAAAAGCTCGTCTCCGAAACCCAAAGATATTTAATTACAGCAAACAGGAACGTCTGCGGTCTTCAGCGAGCTATCGCTGCATCTGTGTTTAATTATTTGGGGACTTTGTGGGTGAGGGGCTGAATTAATCTAACGGTGTCGAGATGTCATGTCACAGCTGATAAGATTTAGCGCCCTTTCCTAACAAGTGCGCTAAAAGGCTGCTGCTCTGACAAGTACGGTAACAGACAGGGGACAAGACGAGGAGAGGCAGGGGAAGCATGAAAGGGGTTTTAATGCAAAAGAAAAACAACACATACACACACAATACACACACACTACACACACGTGGCAGTAAATAGAGGCACTTACCCACATGATCACAAACAAACAAGGGGATAGACCAACCCCGTAATCCGCTCAGGCCCATTGTTGATACTAAAGAATAATCCTGTAGTCGATGAAGAGTTTAATCTAAGTCACATGACTGTAGGTAAACCCCACCTAATCAACACACACACACACACACACACACACACACACACACACACACACACACACACACACACACTGTATACACACACAAAGAAGCGTTGATGTCTCACAATAAAAATCTGTACAAATATGGACCATGTTATCCATTGGACAAAAATGTGTAGTGCAATACTCTTTTTTAGCCAGCAGAGGGCGTGCGTTGTTTTATAAGTAACTATTCAACCTCAAATTTAGATTTATTGAAAAAATAATTTCATTGTCGGAGAATTTAAAAATAAAAAGGATCAAACGTGTTCATAAACTGACCTTGCTCACGTGTCTTTATAGATTTAGAAAATTGTGAAAAATCATCGTAAAATCCAATCGACGCTCGAGGCGGACGCTAATTTAAGCGAGGTGGATTTAAAATTAACGTATTTCCGCTATTTTTGGCATTGGCTCGTTCATTCTGTGGCCACATATACGGATCGTAAAGGGCTATTAGCTTAGCAGGATGTGCCGCTGATTGTTGACTTTGAGTCCCAGGCAGCTCAACACGGTGAGCTTTTGGTTTAATCAGATGATACATGCAAACTAAACACAACATCATTACAAACGCTTGATGACATGAAAGTAACACAACGACAAGCCAAAGGTTTGTTTGTCAAGTTTATGACGACACGTGTTGCTCCACCTGCTCTCCCTCCACTTCTGTGTGTGTGTGTGTGTGTGTGTGTGTGTGTGTGTGTGTGTGTGTGTGTGTGTGTGTTTGTCAGACACACTGTAAGACGTCTAGAGCCAGTGTGTGATCAAAGAAGGACTGATATGAAATCAGAAAAATGACTTAAAGACATTTTATTTAATGAACAAAAAAAGGCATTGCATTCATCTTTTTTTCTTCTCTTGCAAAATCACATAAAAAAAAGGCAAAGTCAGTTTTTTTCCCTAATGTCTTTAAGCCCTGCTATTGTTACATCCCTCTTTAAAAGATGTGATTGTTAAACGTATCCAGATTAATAAAGTTGTGTGTGGAAAAAAAAAAAAGAAGAGTTGCCCTTGACTACAAATAAACAAACAAAAGAACAGAACAAGTTAAAAAATGGGCCTCGTGGTCAGGCCTTTCTATAATCATCTTCCCTCACTTCCTATCTGAAACCATAGCAACCCTGTATGGTGTCAACATGCCCTTATATGGACGTGCACATCAACCCCTTAACACTACATTACGGCAGTGTACGAGGAGATTAGCTGATCAATACCAGACTGATATCCAATCCCATTGTTTGCTCCAGGAACAAACGTGCCATTATTGGATGACTCGACGGGTGTTCTGTTCTCACTTATCGATCGGAGCGTGATTTATTGTTGACGGTCAACGCAGGTAATGGCTAACGATTTCAACACGTGCATGAGAATCATTTGAGCGGTTGTCATCTGTGCGTATTGGCAGGAAAAAAAAAAAAAAAGCATTTCTCAGAGCAGATATTAGCTCATCAATAAGTAAGAAGGCAGATGTGTGTGTGTGTGAGTGGATTTGCTGGTAAGAGGCTAATATCTAGAGCGTCAACGTCTTACTGTAAAAACACAAGCAAGGTCGCTTTAGGAGGAAATGATTCAGACAGGAAGTAGGCAGGAAGTAGGTGTCGAGAAAAGGGGATCTAAAAAGAGTAGGTCTGATTTTAGAGGTGGTCAAAATGAAACAGAAATCGAACAGAGGAAATAGAGAAAGAAGTGAAAAAATGATTTTATGTGTTGCAAGACATCTTAAAAAGTGTCCTTCAAACCAAACGTCCATTCTGCGGCGAGGTTCATTTTTACATCCTTAATAAGTCAGCAGCTCAAATGTTTAATCAGGTTCCCAAGCGTGGATGAAAAAAAAAAAAAAAAAGTTCCCCCGACTTTCACACGACTTTCTCAGACTAAGTAAAGAGCCACTTCCACGGGCTTAAATATTTGATCCCTCCCTGGTTTGTTAATGTGGCTTTTTTACCTTTCAAGAAGTCCTGTTTTAATATGTATAAAGTTAAAGAGGGGGAGGGGGAAGGGGGGGGGGGGGGGGGGGGGGCTCCAAAGCCAAACCACAGATTGAAAAAGCAGACATGTAAAATGGAAGAAGGTGAAATAAAAAGTTGTAAATTAAAATCCTGAGATGGATTTTACTCCACTTTTCTGACTCATCTTGTGTTGAATGTTGATGCTTGATACAAGACACACACACACACACACACACACACACACACACACACACACACACACACACTCTTTACGTCAGCGTTATCCTACCTTGGCCCGTATCTGTCCTGACGTCGACACTTTACGAATCAGCTTGTGTGACGTCTCCTCTTGTTCCCCGTCGCTGTCTGATGACTCTTCTCCTGCCTCTCCAGCCTGGGGGGGGAAGAATTTTTAAAAACTTTTGGGAGATTATTATCTTATATTACTCCAACTCAACATTTTGTAGCCTTTAAGAAAACAAAATTCCTGACTTCTGAGGTAGTTACCAACCAGATCTCGTGATAAAAAAACGTCTTAATTTCCCTACTTTTCAAGGTTTCGGCTGATGTCCGTCGCTTTGGATGAAAAGCGTCCGCTAAGTGAGTTGTAGAATTTGTAAATGTCGAGTGGAAAAAGCTTTAGATGGATTCCTGTAATCTCTTCTTTTGTTGCGTGCTTTTTAAGTCAGGATTGTGTGTGTGATTTGGTTGACGTGCTGCTGGTCTGATGTCTGTTAGTTGATCTGCAGCTGTATAAAGTAAACGTCTTTAAAAACGCTGAACCATCAAAAACCCGGAAGCTACAAACTGGGTCGATATTACACCAAAGAGTTAGGGGGGAAAAAACGATGTTGCACAAAAATGTAAGAGTGTCTTTGATTAAAACAAGCTACTTAGTAATGCAAAAGAAATGGGAAACTAAAATTCTAATAATATAGTTTAACCATCATCACGTCAAGTAAGATTTAAACCTCTCTAAGTGTCTTCAAATGCAGAGCGATGGCTACAATATGGATCTCAAAACTCCTGGGATTGTTGACTCAAGTAGCACATACGCTTCCACTTCTTCATGTATCTGCTTCAAATTGTACAGTTTGACATGTTAAACTTGCTGTAGGTCCTAGATGTTTACACACATGATGATCTGAAAGATGTTTCCTCGGGCAGCTCTGAACAAAACAACAACAATTGACTTTGAGTCCATCGATGCTTCAATCAAATCAATGATATGGACGGCAATCCGTACCGTGCTCAAGAACGTCCAACCGCCTAAAGTCCAGCTTGTCTGATTAGTGTGAGTGCTCCGTTCTGTTTTAGCATGGTACCTGGCACAGATGGGAGAGGTGTGCTCATGCACCAACACAAGCACGGGTACAAAACGTGACCGTGAAGTATAATCGATCCCCGCCTCCATTATGGAGAACATTTCTGAGTCTTCTGGATTTTTCTGACGAACATGAACAAAATAAGCCAAAAAGTCAGTGAAGTAGCAGTCAGGATCTCTGTGTTGTTGGCTAATGTGCGGACACAGACTCGACCTGAATCCCTTTTATTTCATTTTCACCTGTCTTGTAAACTGAGCACGCCTCATAATTACATAAAGCCATGCATGTGTTGTATTACAACCTTATGTACAAGAGGTAACCGTGCTAAGGCCCAGTTAGTCCTGGAGCAGTGTGAGCGCAGGCCAGCGGGGGAATTAAGAGGGGGGGCGATCGTGCTTCAGCATGGTACGGGTCAACTTTTTTTTTTCAGCCTAAGTATTTAGTTTTGTGAGGTAAATGTCTCTCTCCTGCAGAAATATTTTAATCTGAGTTTTTATGTGGAATAAGGCAGGTGTGTAGTTGTAAAAACTTGAGTCTTGAGTTTATAGCAACAGGAGTTTACTTTTATGATATTTTGAACACTTGTGAAATCGGTCAAACCCGCCCATAAATCAGAAACAAACAGTTTAAAGAAGATCTCCTTTAAGCCCAGCGTACACTGTACAGTTTAAGTCCGATTTAGTCGTTAGTCCCGCACTATACAGGGGAGCACACGTCGTCCAATCACAGCCTGACCAGCTTGCTCCCTGACTTGTCGGATGATTTTTCCGGCATGTTTGATTTCCCCCGACTCCGCGGCCTTTTTCTCCTGACTGTGCCTGCACAAACTGACAGCTTCTGAAAACGCCATGGCAACAGCAGACATTGCCTGTTTGATTTAGCTGCTAGTTAGCTTGTTTTTTTTTTTAGTGGTGATGCAGAGTGTGTTTTTTGTTGTGTATGACAAGACGACTGAAATACACATCATAACAGTAGATGTGACTTCAACGTCTGTGTCTGTGGGAGTTTCCAAAGGTAATTGTCAATGCCCTTTATGATTTTACCCTCACTGTTTGAACTCTGAGGTCATACCCAACAAGTTACCACTCTTCCTTTAAGGCTGAAGGACAATCCAAGTGGTTAGAAAATGAAGACAACAACAACAAAAACAGTGACTTTTCTGACCTAAGATGTGCAACGACCGTGCGTTTCCTGTCTGGGAAATCTGGCACCACTACACTCCTTATGAAGCGCTGAAACACAAACCGAACTGTACTTACATTATGAGTCCTTTCCGAGTCGGCCTGGGACGATCCCAGCGACTCGCCGTGCTCCGCCACGTACAGGACGTTTGGGTTCAGTTTGGACGCCATGGCGGGCTCAGAGCAGCAGAGGACAAGAGAGAGCGAGGAGACGCAGGTAGGAGGAGGGAGGAGAACTTCTGGATTTAAAAAAAAGAGGAAGAGTGGGAGGAGGAGGAGGAGGAAGAAGAGGAGGAGAGAGCAGAGTGTTGAGGAGGTGAAAAGCTCGTCTTAGGTGGATGAAAGAGAGGAGGAGAGGATAGGAACGCCGGCTCCGGGACGCCACACTCTCTATCCAGGACTCTGCAAAAGATGGAGGGATGAATTATTGATTAAGAGAAAGCTCACAGGAGTTTTTTGTTTTTTTGTTTTTGGGTGCTCCCTCTGTGGACGCTCTTCTTCTTCTTCTTCTTCTTCTATTATTATTAATTGTGCATTCTTTCTCCACCTTTGCACTCTTTCAGATAGAGACCATGACTTCTCTTTTTTTTTAAGTTCCTCTTTTTCCCCTTCCTGTGTTTGTGAGAAAACGCCACGGTGCTGTTATACTTTTATTGTGACGGGAGGGCTTAGATCATGTTTCTGCTGCTGCTTGTGATGATGATGATGATGATGATGATGATGCTGATGAACGAGAAACATGAAGGGCAAATCCACTGGAAGGATGAAAGATAATGACAACAACCGAGGTGATCATATGGCTCATTACAGAGGGACTCATCAGTAATAGGCTGCATGCAACAACAGACGGATATTGGCACAGTGTAGTATCATATACCGTGTGAGTGTTTCAGCATGCAGAGGTATTATGACATGAAGAAAAGTGGCCATATGTGACGAGTGTGTGTGCAGAAGTGTGTGTGCGTTTCCTTGAATACGATGTGGACACGTTATTCAAAAACCTGTCTGCATTTCATCTTATTCCTGGTAGCAAACTTTAGCAAAAAAAAAAAAAAGCAGACACACCTCGCATGTGTTTTAAATGTGTTTCACGTTTTTTTTTTTTGTGGCTTCCGGCTGTAAATAATAATAAAAAATATTAGATAAAACCGGATGCACAACAGGCTGTCGTCCTTCTCTAACGTGGGCGCTCTCTCGGTGGACGCAAATAAATATCAATATTCAATTTTACGCAAAAAAAAATGTCCATCAGTGAAAACCTTGACGGCCACTCACTTCTCCTCCTCTGCACAGATAAACGCACTCCGCGCTCTCATGTGTCGGAACAAATGTGATTATTATTATTTACCTTAACGCCCGGTGATGTCTTCTTCCTCCTTCTCCTTCTCTCCCCCTGCCGGAGGTTGAATCAGCAGCGGCGTCTCCCGCTCCTGTTTGCCCGGCTTTGGGTCGCTGGTTTCAGCCGGCGTTCTGTCTCGCCGGTGGTGCTCGGCTTGCAGAGAGAGACGCGGTCATACGCATAGCGTCGGAGCGGATCTGAATCAGGTAGGAGGAAGAGGAGGAGGAGGGAGGTGGAGGAGGAAGAGGAGGGAGCAGGGGGGGCGAGGAGAGAGAGAGAGAGAGAGAGAGAGAGAAGGGGGGGGGGGGATGACAGAGAGAGAGAGAGCGAGAGAGATTTGAAAGCGGCCGTGTGGAGTCGCCTGCACACACGCATGCGCGCAATAAGAGAGAGCTCGAAAACAGGACAAGATGCAAAATACAAACTGTTGAGTGGGTAAATTAGGGTAAAGTTTCGACAACTTTCAGTAAAATTTGAGCACTTCACAGCATCAGAGCACTTAACAACAGCTCGGTGTAGAATTACAGCACTGTTCAGCATTGATTCAAAAAGTAAGAATCGATTTATATCACATTAATGTTGCTTTTACTTGAAACACTAACTGCAGATTGTCTCCATCTCATAGCCTACTGTAAGTGACAAGGTATATATCATTTTTATATAAACTACAGTATGGTTATTAAGTATTTAGTATTTATTTATTTGAACAGTAAAAAAAAAAAAATGAACATACTGTCTATTAAACAAATAACAAAATGGACAATATTCCCAGTCCCCGATTTTGAAAGTCATTCTTTGGACTTAAGGGCTTTATATGTGATTTTTCACACTTAAATGTAATAGAAATCAAGTCTATCCTCTGAAAATAACTCTGTGAGTCATGACTGTCTACAATGGGTGTAACACCCACTGTCTGTGATGCTTTCAGAGTTTTCCAAGTCCTATCTTCTGTTTGTTTACATCGCCTAGACGGCCGGCTGACTCCTCCCCTCGAGTATAAAAGTTGTTTAATTGAGGGACTAGAGAAAAGAAGAATAACATACTGTACGCACTGCTTAACTGTGTTTCTAGATCACGCTCATTTCAGGTAAATTTACATGCAGTGTGAAGATACCAGCATAATAAAGATCGCTAGCATTAGCATGCTAACACAACAATGCAGCGCGAGTTTGTTTTGGTTTCATGCTGGTGCTCAAGGGCGACATCTGCTGGATCAAAAAATCACATATAAAGCCTTTAAAAGAATGAACTGAACGAATACCCTTACAACATGACTATTTTCAGAATCTATTGTCTCACTGTATTGATTATCTCTCCTCCTGATGTGATTAATCAGTCACTGATTGGACGTTATATGAAAGCTGCAGCATGTTCTCTGGATTTATGGAAATGAGCACCAAATCGCATGCTTCTGTCTCAGATGTTTAAATGCGACCTGTTTCTGGTCGGGTCAAACAACGATTTATCTAATATGGGGCGGCTTTAAGAGCTTCTTGGCGTCTTTGGCGTCTTTGTCAACAACCAAGATGAATAAAATTATTTCTGATTCTCGCTCATGTGTCACTATTACACACATTACACGTTACTTAAAATTGGGCCAAAACATCTTCAAATATATTTCGATAAACTGTGTATGAATATGGACGTTGGAGCTAAAACTACCGAGCCTAGCAGGCTAATAATGCTTTAATAATGCTTTAATGCAATTGGATTTTGAACCGCTAGGCTTCAGACAAACTCACAAATTAGTTGGTGGTTACGTCCTAAACATTAACACCCACTACCTGTGAGCGAGGGTGACGGGTACATTTGTTTAAAGAGATAACACAGCAACAAAAACATTTGTATGTAAAAAACTAGCTTAAGGAAAACACTTGGGAGTAGGTGTATTTAAATCTGATAGCTTTTAATGGCTCAGAGTTTGCATGATGTAGGATGGAGATGGAGGGGACTCTAACACTTGGGTTTAACTTCAAACTTCTGTCCAGACATGCTAACCCAATCCACTTTTATGAGTCTGCACACTTGGTTGGATCTTGACCTTCAGGTTTATTTGTTCTCAATTCCGATCTCCTTTTCATTTTTGGAACAGCGAGAGATAAAGCTCCATGAGAGAGGGAGAGAGAGAGAGAGAGAGGGAGAGAGAGAGAGAGGGCGACACAGACACAAGGGCGGACGAACACAGATATGCACACTGACACAGCACACGCACTGGCATCGCTCAGTGAAGTAGTAATCTGTTTACAGTTGATTAAATATTCATGCTGAATTAACTGTGAGCCTGCCAACAGTCACTTCATTTACACCGAGTCTGCGTTAGTGTGTGTGTGTGTGTGTGTGTGTGTGTGTGTGTGTGTGTGTGTGTGTGTAGTCCCCACAAGCACGGCAACAGGGCATGCACACACACCTGCTGGATTCCCCCGTCGATCAGGTGATACTGATACTGTATTCTGCTCTTTTTCTCCGGTTGCCCTTGACAACGGCGAGTAGGAAGGGCTAAAAGGATGGAGCAAGAGGGAGGGAGAGAGATGACCAAGGACAAAAATAAATCTGAACAGAGTACGCTTTGTAAAAAAAAAAAAAAAAAAAAAAAAAAAACATCACATGTTCGACTGCAGCTAACACTTGTTTTTATAATGGATTCAAAAGTGAAGGTTGGCCTCTTCACATTTGATTGATTCAGCTCCAATGACAGAAAAAGGTGAAAGACTTGACGTATTTATTTTATGTACGTTATTTACTTGTAAGGCGGTTTTCAAAAGGTTAATCAGGTGCTTGTGGTGTTTTTTTCTTTCATTCCTTTGGCCCCCCCAAAAAAAGAGCGGAAAAACATCGCTGTGTTTGTCAAACTGGGGAAGAAAGAGGCAGAAATAAGAGGTAGAGCTGCCTCTCTATTCATCCCCCTCTTGTCACAAACCTCCTCACAGCTCTCCCAGGGAGCTGCTTACAGGTTGTCAGATTTCCTGTCTTCCCCATCCAAGCCGTGCGCAGCGGGAGCGGCAATCAAAGCTGCAGCAAAAAAAAAGAAAAAAGAAACAGACGACAAAGAGATAATTAACGTCTGTGTGTTACGTATCAAACTGAGGGCGAATAAACACACCGTCATTTCCATCATGCAATCTCAACATCCTGTCGCGCGCCCTGTACTAATCTTTCACACTCCATCCTCCTACCTCCATATTTATCTCTTTATTAATGTGCAGCACACTGCAGAAATTTCTCCTACTTTGTATGTACACACTCATTACTGCTGCGTGTTGAAGGAAAAATATTCTTTAGTTCTGCTGATGAAACAGTATCAGTCATAGCGATATTGGTACGCTTCTATTTTTAAGCTTTTGGTTGCACTCATTACATTTTCGTAATTTTACTATTTAATACTGCGTGCCACATCAATGACCAAATTTACATTTATTGGTCTATTTTAGGAAACCACAAATAAGCTCTGTACATTATGTGTGGTCGAAGTGAAGCTACCACTGTCCGCTTGCTAGCTAATTTGCGTAGCTGCGACTCAGCACATGGAGAAATGGCTAGCTTGGCCCAAACCAAAGTTGGCTAAAACAACTACTGGTTTGCTAACTTGCTTAATTGCAAACAATGGTGCAACAAGTTTTTTTATTTGTCCCATAACATCATGGTTTGGTGCGTGCAGTCATACTATGAATATGTCTGAGTGGAGACTAATCCCTCATGGCAGGATTTACTCCCCAATCTAGGATTCCTAATTTCTGAAGTTGACAAAGTCAGCAACTTGTATGCTTATTTGCTTTCTTGCCTCAAGTTGGATACGAAGGTCTTTTACACTCTCATGTCTCAATGGTAAACATACAGCAGTGCTAGCTAGCTTAGCATAGCGAAGAAAGAGGACAAACATCTAGCTTGGCTTCGTAAAAAGGTTGAAAACTCTACTTTCTGGCACATTTCAGGGTTAATTACTGTTGTTTGTTTTATCTGTAATAAAACTGCAATCTAAAAAATGTCATTTTGTATTTGCGAAGGTAACATGTCGGGCTTAATCTTTGCTTTCAGCAGAGGCCATGTAACCAGTGGAGATTCCAAGAGAGTAATGGCTACGGGTTGGTACAATTAAAAGTAGAAATATAACATTAAAATTGAGATGTGTTTACAGGTTGACTAAGTTATCTTCGTACAGAGCCAAGCTCTTCGTTTTCTGTTGCATGCTGTGTTATGCTATGCTAACTAGCTAATAAGCTACTGGCTCCTGCTTTGAGCTTAAGGCACATATATGATTGTGTGGTATCAAACTTCTCGGCAAATTGCCCCCAGGAGAGTGAATGAGTGCATTTCCCAAAATTTGAAACTTTTTTTATGAATATGATTTTTTTTTTTTACATATCTCTTGTTTCTAGGTCTCTTGTTATCATTGTTATTCCTCCAAGAGTATCAGTACTTAAGCAGTACCTTTATATCTAATCATACGGACATTAAAGTGATTTCATACTTTTTCATCCAACTCGAAAAGAAAGCAGAAAAGAAAAGAACATCTGCGTGTTTGCCCAAATGTTCACCCGCATAATCATCGTCCTCAGGGACGTCTGTTTCTGGTGTTAATGAGACAAACGCAGTGACACAAATCTCTGATGGGAAATGCCTGAATCCCAGTTTTAATCCGGCTGTCATTCATTTTCTCACCACCTACAGCTGAACCCGGCTCCTACACAGACACCTCCACACACGCTGAAACCACACAAGAGATGTTACATCAGATCTGAAAATAAGCCGACACACCAATATAATAACATGAGTCATTTAAAGAGTATTCACAGATCTGTCTGTTTGCAGCTATTTCTGTGGCTGAAAAATAACCTTACATTTACACAACCATTACATAAAGCATCTCTCTTTGTAATGATAGTGACACATGGGGCATATTTTGTTTGACTCCTAAAAAATTGAAAGTATTCAGAGTTTCTTTTTTAAATAACAATGTGTACCTGTTTTGTTCGCAAACATTCCCCTGTGTGCTTATAACCTTTAAAACGACATACTCAGTACTGACCTTTAAACCCTTGTGTTTACATACCTGATTCTGGTCTCATATGAAAGACAAGTATTTGGACTCTAATATCCATAAAGTCTGACTAAGAGTTAACAAAATTCACAAAGGCACAAACATGGAAAATTTAATGTTTTTCTTGCATAATTTTCTCTTACTTTCAAGCTCATTTTAGGCACTCTTGCAACAAAAGTCAATATTTTTTTCCTGCAATATTGAGAGGTTAAAATAGTTTACACAAAAAAGGTTTAAAGCTGAACAAATAAGATAAAATGGAAGGTTTTACTTTTACTCTAATATTGTCAGATTTTTGGGAACTGTTTTAGCATAATAAGCAAATAATTGGACGTAAAAAACAGTTTTCAGTTTAACCAACATTGGAGTTTCACTTTGCCAAATTCCCTTTTAAAATGTTCTGTTTGTTGGCTATTTCCTCTGCCAAATAAGAAGATATCTACTCTCATAATTAGATCTCAAAATGGCTTACATATGTTGTTCTTTTCAGGTTTATTTGTGGGCTTTTTATTCAGAGAAAGGACAGTCGATTTTCAGAAATGGCATAGAGAGAGAGAGAGAGTGGGGAAAGACATGCGGGAAAGGAACCACAGGTAGGATTTAAACCCAGGCTGCCTGCTTGAAGGACTATTGCCTACGGGCATTGGGGGTGTGCACTAACCACTAGGCAACTGGTGCCCCAATAAAGGTTTAGTTTAATCAACGTGGTAAAACATAGGGTTGTAATTTGGCAGTTTTCTCCTTCATTGTTCTGTCTTTTGGCCATTTTGTCTACTAAATAAGCAGATATTGTTGCTCCGATGTTGGGATCTTGAAATGGTTTTGACTAAATAACCATGAGGCTTTACACTTTTAATCATCAGACTGAATCTTTTCACTGCACGCTGTCCCAAATAATACCCGACAGATTATTTATCCATCCTGCAGGCGGTTAAAACTGCAAGGTTACAAGAATCGACTGTGACATTTGTGACTCAGAACTGATTAAAAGAAGACAAAATAAACGGCTTCTGAATTGCAATGGCTAAAGGATAGACTGAATGAGATTTTAATTGGCCTTTAATTGTTTTGGAATTGGCGTCCTTGTTAACCCTGGAGACATTGAGGGTTAACAGACCCGTGCAGAGAGCCGGCATGCTTTTTAAAATGGGGTCAGGGCAACCCATTCGTTCGACCTACCCAGAGTCGACTGGGGGCTTATTGATCGGATAATTGGGGGAATTGGAGATAAATGAAGAGATGAATGGTGCAGCAGTTGTTCCGCATCTACACTGATCTGGGAAGACGCTTGTTTCACTCAATCCTGCAGTTTTTTATGCAATTAGAATCCTTCATGATTCAGTCTGTGCAGTTCATTTGTATACCAGCCCCGCTGCTCTTGTCAATGTATGCACCGTGTGTAACTATGCTGCCACCTAGTGATTTATACCTCCATTTAAAAAATGATGTAGAAAATTGAACCTTGAAGTGTGCAGGAAGAGACTCAGGATGCCGTGGAAATGTGCAGTGAAAAAAGGCAGAACGAAAAGGAAAAGGCAGTTATTGGAGGCCCCGATAAGCGGCGGTGGACTCAAAATGATAAGCTGTTAAAAAGCATCAATTATTGAGTGTAGTCTGCGATCTCGACCTTTGATCAGAGAGAGACCGGGGTAATCGCTGCTCTCGCTAATGAGGCTCGCTACGAGAGGAGGGGATGAGGAGAAGCAGACGAGAGAGAGAGGAGAGGAGGGGATAAAGAGGTTTCAATGGGGGGGGTGAGAGGTCAGAGAGAGAGAGAGACACACAGGTGAGTCTGTAGGATTTAGGGAAAAACAGAGAAGTTGTTTTTCAGTGTTGAGACATGAAAATTAGGGATTTACTTGAAATCAACCTCAAAATACAATTCATCCCCAAAATTCACAACCACAAGTACAAAAAATGTATGTCTGTTTTGAGCTTTGCAAGAATAAAATGTTTAAATTTTCAATTACAATGAATTATTTGAAGGTTTTGCATGACAAATTCTCCAATTTAAAGACTTAAAACTGGATGTCAAAGCACTACTTGCATGAATTTGAACAATTTGAGTCAGAAAATGTGCAAGCTTATAGATGAAATAACGCTAACACATTGTTTTTGTATACAGATAATTACACAAGTCCAGAAGGTTTCTTATAGACAGACAATAGGATGAAATTAAGCCTTCTGACCAATCAGGTCAACTGCGCACCTTATTAAGAGTAACTTAAGAAATTAAAAAAAGATGACTCATTAAAAACTTCACACCTCACGTACACGAGTGTGCTGAGAGAGACATGAGCTAAATGTTTTTGAACCAGACTGCAAACATTTTCTTTCCTGCTTTTTTTGAATGTGTATGTGACTAACATCTCTTCTGCAGGCAGCCTCTAGTGGACACTTGGCGAACTGCAGGATTTTGAACTTCTGCATTGGCTTCATTTTTCAACACTGATTGGTGGTATATGTATATTCTTCCTTTTATCTTGTTTTTACTAAGGGCTATTCTCTTCAGTATTGAGCACTGTTGCCATGTTATCATGTTTTGTCCTTGAATTGAACATTACAACTTGAAAAACAACATCTTTGAACGTTTCACATTAGCTGCTTTAGTGAGTGGATTAAACGGCGGATAAACAAAATTACACTGAATGGTAAAATGGTTTCAAAGAAAGAAAACAGAAAGAGGTACTAAAGTGATAGAACATCCTCTTGATGGAGGAGGAAAGAGGACAGAAATGGGTGGGGAAAAGAAAGCATGAAGGATGAAATCTGTGGAAAAAAGCAAGAGAAAGAAAAAAAAGACAGAGAAAAAGAGGCAGAATATAAAGAGGCAGAGAAAAAGTGAGTGCCTCCGCACCCGTGAGATCTATTGAAGCTATAAATACTCTGTGGAATACATAGATCAGGAACATTTGAGTCATCAACTTGAAGTCTATACTAATGCATCAGCCTCACTTTGAAGTGCCACAAGTGTCAGACAGCACGTCAAACTTTCAGAGCTCTGAATGTCACAGGTGAACTACAGGAGGAAAAAGTTTAAGACATTGAGCAAAAAACATGCCAGAGAGAGAGAGAGACCGAAATAACTCACACAAGTGGAAAAAACAAAGAGGCCATTGTGCGTACACGATTAGCCCGGACTCTTCAACATATTGGTTTCCATGAGAACACGAGATGGAGTGAGCGAAACAGGTGGTAACCTCAAAGAGCACAGCGATACATCCTGTTAGCTTTTTCACAAGCAGTTCTGAACACACGCGGCGCAAACACAGAGCCGCTAATGAAGCTACACGCTGTGAGCAGGGTGTATGAAAACACACCCACCATCAGTGTGTGTGCGTCTGTCACTGCTGCTGGAATCACACTCATCAAACTCCATCCTGTATCACAATACTTGTTGCAGTAAGAAGCAGCAGCATTGTTTCCAGACGTAGTTAGCAAGAGCAGGGAATTGTACCAGCGTAAAATACAAGTTAAGAACACCTTTGTTGACTCAGTTCTACAAATATGCACGATTTTTACCAAAGTTAAAGGTGCATACAACAGTTTTTTAGTGGTCTTGGTTTTGGGGAACTATCGTTATAATTTGCAGAACAAGCCATTTAGCGCCCTTTGCAGACTTAGCCTGGGAATGTTCCAACATACATTTATCTCATGATCTGAAACTTTGCCCTTGTTAAGTGTAGGCATTATCATTGCAACAGTATATGTTCAGGAGCCTGCTCAGAGACTGAATTCCTCTGAGACTTTGGAGACCTCAAAGCAGAGGAACAGGTTTCAAACCCATGATGCTACGTGGGCTCATTGGACAACTTACAATACTGTGTTGAAAAAGGACATACAAAGTGTGCAGAGTGTACTGTAACTGTGCTAATAAACTAAGCCTGAGTTAACATGTTTTGCATAAAATCCCAACACTTTAATGATATTAATGGAAGCTAAAAAAACAGAAAACGATTAGCTTCAACATAATCAGAGTGTTGTTGTGGTTCTTTCTGCCAGGGAACAGGAGTAGCTCTCACAGGGGTGGCAAGATAAGCACAGAGGTGTTAACCTCAAAGAGTTGTTGAGGTTTATTAAACCTCCAGTGGGAGATTACCTTACCAGTTGATGCGATGCATTGTTTTTATCTGTGCCACAGTATGGTGTATTTACCACAAGGAAATACAAAGTGCAGAGCAACACCAGCAGCAGTGAATAAAAAACAAACAATTTCCATGACTAACTGTGTTCACTATGAAGCATCATTACATTGTCAGGCCTCTTTACTCATTGTTGGCATTTCAGTTGGCGCAATCTGCTCAACATCTCCTGCTAACTCCCACATGCTTCAACTGCTCATGCTTTATGCTAGCTGTCCTGTTTACAGTGTTTTAACTCCATTATTGTTGAGGTCAAATGAATGGATCTGTTCTATCTCAGTTCTATTGTAAATATCTCTGGCTCACTTCATGGTCTAATAACGTCGGGACAGTGTTGGTTAGCTGCTGGCTTTCAAGCTGACATTTATCCAAGAAGCAATCAATCAGATGTGTCATCCATTAATCAATCAGCTACCAGACAATTCCTGCATAGAAAATAACAACGAGTCTTAACAAAGGTGTTGAATACCAATAATAATAGTGTGTGAGACTAAACTGTTTGACTTCATATTGGGTTCCTGCGTTGCCTGGGTTGTTATGAGCTATTATGTTGCTGATGATGTTTGGGTTCTGTTGTTTGTTCGGGGTGGTTGTTTGGGTTCTTTTACTGTTGGGGTTTTGTTGTTGGTCGGGGTGGTTGTTTGGGTTCTTTTACTGTTGGGGTTCTGTTGTTGTTGGTTGGGTGTTTCATCCGTGGGTTGCTCTGTTGTTGTGGTGTATTTTTGGCTGTTGGTTTCTTATGCTTCATTATATTCTTATGCTTTTGCCTTCAAGCATTTTGTGAAATCCCTTGTTTTTACAAATAAAGTTGTTATTATTATTATTATTATATTCTTGAGTTTTTTGGGAACTAAAGAATTTTGAGAAAGTGTTCTCTTGGATATCTTGTATACTTAGAGAGGGCCCGTCGCTTGACTCAAGAAAGGGCTTCTTCCAATGTTGGCAAGAGCGGTGTTCTGATTTGGGAAACGCTCTTCAGATCAAATTCATACTTGGCAATGCTCTCCCTTAGGTTGCTTGCAAAACACCTGCCAAATTTGAAGTCTATTGGACAAATGATTCTCAAGGTGAGTGAAGTACAGTCATACATGTAGTCAGATAGCCTAGGACTTCCTCTATGATTACATGATGTGCCAATTAACCAAATTGCGCCAAATTTGACAAGGTCACTCAGATGTTATGTTCCTTAATTTCCACCAAATGTGGTAGAACTTAAATAGATATGTTTTTTTTTGCAATGAAACCCTGGCCCAAAGCAATTGTTTTACCTTTAAGAGAGAATTTTAACAAAACTACATGAATCAACCGTACGGAAATTGGGGTTATGTCTCCACTATGTCCAGAGATGATACCTAACAAATTTGGTGACAGTTGCTTAAAATTTGTTGAAGCAGTTTAAAAAATAAAAATAAAAGATGCGGACAATATTTAATATGGTGGGTCTCAATCTAGACCCAAATGGGTGTGGCGTATGTGGATAAATTCATCTGTACAGACAAAAATTGAGAAATTAATGTTTGGAAACTTGCAGTCAAGAGGTAACAGGTAAGAACGTACAGTCCATGGCTATAGCGCCACCATCAAGCCAAATTGCAAAATCTTAACAGAGCTGTCCCTTGGGATGTTATCAATATGTCCCCCCCAATGTGAAGTCAATTGGCTGAACAGTTCTAGACAAAACAAAATGAAAAGCAGACTCCTTCCCTTATTGTTAGATGACTGCATACAATGTTGTACAAGAAGTGAAATTCCCCAGATCAGATCATAGAACCACACTGACACACAGAATAATGATTTGTATTCACTAAATGCTGTCGGGTTAATAATAATGTGACATTCTTCTCTCTGTTCTCACTCCGGGGAACACAGACAGGCTAATGAAGACTGAACAGCCTCCCTGAAGCATCGTGTGCAAGGTCACTTGAGTGAATCCTCTTCTAATGCATGGATTGAAATTAAAGATCATGTCATCCATCACTGGACCACTTTAGTACTCCTGTGGGATATATCCTCTGTGAAACTAAAAAAAGCCATAATGTGGTTCTCAGTGAGACGAAAATGACAACTCTTTCAGAACTGCTTTGAATAAGGTTGCTATAAGATTCCCCACCTGACCAGAAAAGAAAAGAAAAAAATATTTTTAACATGTCCATGATCATTCCTTGACCAAAACCAAGTGATGTCTATTTTACGTGATACCATCAAAACCCTTTACTTTGATTAAATCAAAATACAATCAAGTGTTTTAGAGTCTTAGCCTGTCTTAATGGCAACCAAAGCCTCCATGGCAGATTCAGATCAGAAAACTTTATTTAAAGTGTTGTTTGAAAGCCATCAACCTTATATGTTGTTCTGTCCATAGAGAACAGATAGTAAAATGTTTGTCAGTTTAAAACATTGGTTCCAAACCTGGGGATTTCAGAGTGGGTGCAAGTCTTTGTCTCCAGATTAGATTTGCACATATTAACTAAAATGGTGACAAAACACTTACTGGATAGTTAATACAAAGGTCTTTAGGTAATAACACGCGTGGAGATCTATACAGTAGCAGTTTTTACAATGAATACTGTCGTAGTTTGAAAGGTTGAATCATAACAGAAACACACAATCTAGACAGCAACAGGCACAAACCAAAAAGTATCTCACCTCTGAATTTGGCCAAGTCATAAGGAAATGTTCTGATACACGCACACACATTTTTCCCACCCTTTCCTGGTAAAAGACCAGTTGTCCGGCCAAGAAACTTCTAGGAAATGGTCTTTATATAGCACACATGTTGTAATTGCCCACTGTGATGATTGCCCATAAAAGGATGATTGGGATGCTATAAAGGAACTGCTCCGAGAGAAATAAACAGATCCTCGATTCACAAGCGATAGTCTCTGTCTGATTGTTCAACAGCATTTACTCTTCTACAATACAAGGAAAATTAAGCAAATTTTTGACAAAAATGTATCACTTATCTCCATGTGGGTCCTTGAGGGGCTCAGTTTGTTTAAGATAAAGTAGGATGGGATACAAGGAAAAACAGTTTGGAAACACTGGTCTAACGCAATTAAAAACCACAAATGGTGTCATTTAAGATCAATGATTGGTTCAATGACTTATTGTGGTCGATTTCATTGGAAAAAAAGTTCCTTAGGGATCCATTATGTTTCCATTTCATGTCTGCAATCCATACTCCCATTGACATGCCTCTGTTATTAAAATGTACAGCAAATCATTAAACCTATTTGTTCACCAAATATTGAGTTTTCCTGGATAATTATGTAAACTAGGCCCCCCATTGGGAGTATAACTTGAAAAAATAGAGGTAGCTTATGCATAAATTATCTTCTACCCTCAAACTATTAACACCCTTTCTCCAAACATCTTCATAGCTTTGTCTGCTTTTGGACTGTTGCTCATTTTGGTTTCAATTTGGGTTGGTTCTACTTTAGGCAAATCATAATTAGAAAGTTCCAGCTTGGAGGACCTGGCCAGGAAACCAGACATATAAGCATGTCTTGATCTTCTGGCGTCCTTGTGTTTAGAGTTCCATTGATCTGATTTGGGTTGAGCTTTTCAAGGTGGTTTATGCAATATTGGGTGGGTTTAAGTATCATTTAGTGCGTGCACTAGCCCATACTCAAAGCCCATCACCGATGATGGAGTTTAATCTGAGTTTACTTCCTGCTGAATGAGACATGAGACAGAGGAGTTTCTACATGATGCAAGAGGTGAGCTGAGGTCCACTTCTTGAGCAAATGGCCCTTGTGCATGTTTGTGAGGGGCGGGTGCAGACGGAGCACTGAGGGAATGCTACTTTCAAAATCATGCTAGTTTTTCGAAAAAAATGACCAACCCTGCCTTTAATTGATTAAAGATTGATACTATTATAGGATACTGAAATCCTTAGATTTATGAAAACAGTTGTTTATAAGAGCCAGATTCCATAGTGCGTTTAAAAGGTCATGTTTAGAATGAAACTCACTTGTGTTAAGTATTATACAACCATCGAAGCACAGCAGTAGGTGTGCTGTGCAGTACCGTATGCTTGATGAATCTGTGTTATGTAATCATGCACAGTGTGGTGTCTATGTAGGTTGTGTGTATGTGTTACTGTCGCATGTACGTCCACGCTCCACACACCAATTAGCAGAGGGAGAAAGTTGCTAATTAAAGCAAAAACAACAAACGCTCATGCACGGAGTTCACTGCAGGAACAGCTGGCGTGTTACATAAAGCAAACTGTTTTGATTTTTATGTGCTGTGAGGTGCTAGTGTGGGAGACACAAACTACAGTAGCAAAACTGTAAAAATCACACCTTCAGATACACACAAACTAATACACACTGCCGACTAAACAGTTGAATAGGGAGATGGAACAAAACAGGGTCAAAGTTTAATAGTTGGGATGTGAAACACTTTTATGTATTGATTGAATATTTTTTGATATATTGGATGACTGTGATTAAATGCGATTATTTGATCCAGCAGATGTCGCCCTTGAGCACCAGCATGAAACCAAAACAACTTGTGGTGCATTGTTGTGTTAGCATACTAATGCTAGCGATCTTTATTCTGCTCGTATCTTCACACTGCATGTAAATTTACCTGAAATGAGCGTGATCTAGAAACACAGTTAAGCAGTGAGTACAGTATGTTATTCTTTTTTTCTCTAGTCCCTCAATTAAACAACTTTTATATGCGAGGGGAGGAGTCAGCCAGCTGTCCGGGCGATGTAAACAAACTGAAGATAGGACTCGGAAAACTCGGAAAACATCACAGACAGTGGGACTTGGATGTTACACCCATTGTAGACAGTCATGACTCACAGTTATTTTCAGAGGCTATACTTGATTTCTATTACATTTAAGTGTGGAAAATCGCATATAAAGCCTTTAAAGGGTAAGTCCATCTTTACAAGTGCCCTTTAATTCTAAAATACCGATACAGTACGAGTGAACCCTCAGGGATCAAGGACTAAATAAATAGGTGTTTACATACCAGGCTAATTGATTAACAGGAAACAGCAGGATCAATTGATTGAAGAGAATTGTCGCCGGTCAATACTGACTCAGGCTGGGGGTGACAAGTCAAATGAACAGCTCGCCACAGGACATAACGAATGGTGCGGAATAGAATTGATTAAATCAGACAAATGATTTGCATTGTACCTTGCTTTCTTTAAAGAGAGATGTATCTTTTGTAAAATTTGTAATATTCAAACAAAGATAAAAAAAAAAAGTCTACATTATATAATAAAGTGTGTTTCCACACGTTGTTTTGGCTTTGTGTCTGTGAGTATGTGGCGTTTCCTTTCATTTTCAAGGCGTTTCGTTGGTCGGCACCTGGGGCCTGCCCATAATTTCACAGGGGGGCCCTTGCCACCCCTGGCCGCCCCTCTGGATACACCTCTGGCTCTTTTGGTTTCATCTTAAATTTGCTGGCTGTGTCAGACCAACCGTCTAAGTCCTACAGAATTAGCCATTAGGACCAAGCAGTTTGGACATCCTTAGCTCGCTCCATCCAGGTTAGAAACATGTATGGCAATTGACAAATAACTTTGATTATGAGGAAATACATAGACTAACACACACACACTGACGATCACACACACTGACACACTCACGCTGCCCTCTTTAATCAGCGTCAAACTTGTTCATTCTATGAATAAGGAGAGTGTGCTATTTTTATCTGACAACTCAGAGTGGCTCCTAAGACGCCAGTGCTAACAGTAATATGGACTGACGGCTGTGTTAGTGTGTGTGTGTGTGTGTGTGTGTGTGTGTGTGTGTGTGTGTGTGTGTGTGTGTGTGTGTGTGTGTGTGTGTGGTTTGTGTCAAGCAGCAGTGGTGTGGCACAGTGGGGTCCTGACCCACAGCTGCTCACAGTGACAACAGACTATCTGGTTGCATCACTGTTTCTGTCACTAAACCATACAAGCACACACACACACCTACACACACACCACTGCCCATTTCACAATTTTCACTGCTCTCTGACTTCCTTTTACTTTCTTAAATACAAATTGAAGAACAAATGATGAGTGGTAAAATGTATCATCAGTCAAATAATGCCAAAGAGTGGCTTAATTTAAACATTACAAATCATAGACTGTACGTTCATCTTTGTCACCGATTAGCTCGTTAGCTAGCTAAGTACAAAAAACAGAACATTAAAAGCTGCATTTGTCCATGTCTCCATAAATGTCTATTGTCTCTTTTTACTCAAATTTAAGGTCAAGTAATTTTTGGGAAAGGAGACTAAAGTGTCAATTAACATCAAATATGTCAAACCTAGCCATAAGCTAGTTAAGTGAGTGCACTAATGAGCCACTTAGCATGCTCACACACAGAACCAAGATAACGTCCAGAGTCATAAAGGAAGATTGACTTACATCCATGGAGTGTTGTTAACGCCGACATCATGTCCGCGTGACGTGTGTTGTGTTAGCTTTTGATTAGCATGTTTTCCGTCTGTCATCGGTGTTGAGTTAGCGCGTTAGCCTTTGATTAGCATGTTTTCCATCCGTCATCGGTGTTGAGTTAGCGCGTTAGCTTTTGATTAGCATGTTTTCCGTCCGTCATCGTGTTGAGTTAGCGCGTTAGCTTTTGATTAGCATGTTTTTCGTCCGTCATCGGTGTTGAGTTGGCGCGTTAGCCTTTGATTAGCATGTTTTCCGTCCGTCATCGGTGTGGAGTTAGCGCGTTAGCTTTTGATTAGCATGTTTTCCGTCCGTCATCGTGTTGAGTTAGCGCGTTAGCTTTTGATTAGCATGTTTTTCGTCCGTCATCGGTGTTGAGTTGGCGCGTTAGCCTTTGATTAGCATGTTTTCCGTCCGTCATCGGTGTGGAGTTAGCGCGTTAGCTTTTGATTAGCATGTTTTCCGTCCGTCATCAGTGTTGAGTTGGCGCGTTAGCCTTTGATTAGCATGTTTTCCGTCCGTCGTCGTGTTGAGTTAGCGCATTAGCCTTTGATTAGCATGTTTTCCGTCCGTCATCGGTGTTGAGTTAGCGCGTTAGCCTTTGATTAGCATGTTTTCCGTCCGTCATCGGTGTTGAGTTAGCGCGTTAGCCTTTGATTAGCATGTTTTCCGTCCGTCATCGGTGTTGAGTTAGCGCGTTAGCTTTTGATTAGCATGTTTTCCGGCCGTCATCAGTGTTGAGTTATCAAAATTTCCTTGCACTGGGATTTATCCTTGCAGTTATGATGCTCCAGTCTGCTGTCCGTGAGAGGTGAGTGAGTCTCCATCTTTTATTTATAGGTGTTGTATTGACTTTATTGTATTTTCCGAGGGGCGTTATTGTATGATGCCTCGCTCATCCTTTATTTATCTCTCTTTATGTCTCTGTGTCACTTTTTATTCCTGCCCTTCTGGTTTATCCCCTCTCTCTCCGTCCTGCGAGCGATATTGTTCAAAATAACTCACTCCTATATCTCATTCTTTGTGTTTCTGCCTCTGTCAGCATTACACACACAAACACACACATACAAACACACACACACACACACGCTCTCTGTAGGGTTTGTCTCGGCTGGCGACAAAACAGCACCACAGCTCTCTGCAGGATATGCCTTCAGACACATCACTCACACCAGGAGAGACATACACACACACACACACACACACACACACACACACACACACACACACACACACACACACACACACACACACACACACACACACACACACACACACACTATCTTGCCACTTGTCTCAACAGGAGCTAACTGAAATAGTCGTACCTCCAGGCAAGAGGGCGTGTGTGTACGAGTGTGATACAGTATGTCAGATTTTACATGAGGTTATTTCTGCTCGCTGACCTCTTTCTGACGTCACACTCTAAAATCCCTCGACAAAACGAAGCTGTGCATCGTGTGTGTGTGTGTGTGTGTGTGTTAATGGTCATAGCACTCATTGCTTTCCTCTGGTGTCATTCTCCCCCGGTGAGATTGACAGAAAGTGTATCAGTAATGACTCAAACTGTGCATATCCCAGGGGCCTACAGACAACGTCAAATTTACATGGACGTCATATTCGTTAAAAAAGAACATTTAAATCTTACGTTAATGACACGTGTGGGTTTTGTCCTCTTTGTCCTTCCCCTTAGCTTTTTCTCTGACATTAAACATTTATGAATCACAGCATTGAATTACACGGCTTCATTACATTTATGGCAATTTTTCCTATGCGTTGTGCTTCAGACTTTGTACGATTTTGAAGATGAATTAAGTCATTGATCTCACAAATAAAGGGACTTATTCCCCTCACATTTAAGTGGCTAACACATCTTTGACATAAGAATGGTGCATAGGAAAGGAATGAGTTCATACAAATTTTGAAAAAAAAAAACAGTCATGCACTGTTTCTAACTTCTGAAGGAAATCTTTAAGTGCATATGTAAAGGCAACAAGTTCCAGCCCATCACGCTGTAGTAGGCTTGGATTAGGCGACAGTGACACTTTATTGGGAAATCCTTTTTACTGCCAAATTGTGTGAAAGTCCCGTTTGCCCACATGAGAATACCAAATCAGCCTCAGGTGTGAAAAGTATCTGATCTGATTTTCAGCATGTGAGCAAAGACAGGCGAAAAAAACACCACTGGACTGATGGACTGATGGACTGATGGGTTTTCCAGCCAAACAAGAGGGAAAGATGAGGACAATGCACAGAGGTTCAGAGGTGAGGGGCCATCTGTTAACCGACTGGACCAGACAAGAGCCAGAACAGCTGGCCGGCATCTGGTTACAGAAGCCCCCCCGAGCTCCATCCAGACGAGCTGGAGGGCAATCAGTGACTGAAATGACTGTCTGTGTCCTACTGCTGTGACAAAGAAATGGACGAGTACAGTTGGACGCAGAAAAATAATGAAAGCCATGACTGGAGGGCATGTTGGTATTAATGGACAGATGGAGATAAGAAGGCAGGATAAGATGACCAGAGTCAACGTCTTACCATGTGACACAAGAAATCTACACAAGCAGCATCGATGTGTTTTGTTAGGCAGCGACCTCTAGTTGTCATAGTTACAACTTAGAGGCAGAAGTATTAATAGTATTATGAGTAGTATTAGTAGTAGTATTAGTAGTATAAGTAGTAGTAGTAGTATTATAAGTAGTATTAGTAGTATAAGTAGTATAAGTAGTATCACTAGTAGTATTAGTAGTATAAGTAGTATTAGTAGTAGTAGTATTAGTATTAGTAGTATAAGTAGTATAAGTAGTATCAGTAGTAGTATAAGTAGTATTAGTAGTAGTATCAGTAGTATAAGTAGTATAAGTAGTATCAGTAGTAGCATTAGTAGTATAAGTAGTATTAGTAGTATAAGTAGTATCAGTAGTAGTATTAGTAGTATAAGTAGTAGTAGTAGTAGTATTAGTAGTATAAGTAGTAGTAGTAGTAGTAGTAGTAGTATTAGTAGTATAAGTAGTATTAGTAGTATAAGTAGTATCAGTAGTAGTATAAGTAGTATAAGTAGTATTAGTAGTAGTATCAGTAGTAGTATTAGTAGTATAAGTAGTAGTAGAAGTATTAGTAGTATAAGAAGTAGTATTAGTATCAGTAGTAGTATTAGTAGTATTAGTAGTAGTAGTAGTAGTAGTAGTAGTAGTAGTAGTAGTAGTAGTAGTATTAGTATATCTATTTCTATCAACCAGAGGCTCTGTGTAGTCCATCAATTTGCTCGCTCTCCCTCTTGACCTTTCACTGAGACCTTTAATCAAAGCAGAGTTATAGCTCCCCCGAGCACATCGCTAACTACCGAATCACACGTCCTGACACTGCTGCGGGGATTTGGACGGTAAAAAGTCAGTGTCCTCCTCTTAATCCTACAGCTTCTCACTGAATAATTCATGCTTTCTCTCTTTGCTTGTGAAAAAAGGCTACAGCTCCTTCTGGTGATTTCAGTTTGGGATTGAAAAACTCAAACAGCTTCTCTTTAAGACCCGGTGAACGACAAGGAAACAAAGGTAAACAAGTCACACTCTGGCAAATGATGCAGAAATCCCAGAAGGTTTGACAAGTTCAGCGTCAAAATACGTCACAACTCCCGGTCAATAAATCTAAATGATGATGCAGCAGTTTTAGACTTTCAAAGCGTCACATAGGATTGGGTGACAGTATTTTGTTCCGTACTTAGTGGTAAGATATTTGGTTTAAAGTCATGATGATGGAAACTAAATTATATTTTAATCCTTTCACATCACATTCAATGACTGTACAGGATGAGCAGAGAGTGAATCATGTGGTAAAAGTTTGTGAAGGAGTCACGTTCATGTGTTCAACTATTTGTTTAAGGGAAAATACTCTCACTTACAAAACAGCGACAAAAATGTCTCCTCCTTACTTTAACTCTCTCATCCAGGTCTATGCTCCCTCCCGCCCACTACGCTCTGCCAATAAAAGACGTCTGATCCGACCTTCACAACAGGGTCCTAAGTCTCTGACTAGACACTTCTCCTCTGTCGGCCCCCGGTGGTGGAATGAATTTACAAACTCCATTCAATCTGCAGAGTCGCTCTGCACCTTTAAGAAAAAGCTAAAGACCCAGCTCTTTCATGAATACCTACTAACTTAATGATGATGGTCTCCATATTATTGATGATGATGATGGTAATGACGATGGTTTTTGTTTGATAACAACGATTTATAAGATGGTTTCTATACTGATTAGAGCTCTCAAGAACTGCCCTCAATGTTGTGCTTTGCCTCTGGTCACTTCCTGTCAGCACCTGTGTGTCCAATCAGACTCAAAGCTGATCGTTTGCTCTTACTGACATTGTTCCTTTTTTTCTAGATCCTTGCTTGTGTTGTACTTACTCTCTGATGTACGTCGCTTTGGATAAAAGCGTCTGCTAAGTGAATTGTAGAATTGCAGAAAATATGGCATGGGTTTGAATAAGTTAGAATATAGATTAGCTACATTGGTTCCCAACCTTTTTCCTTGGACCCACATGTAAAAATGAGTGATACATTGCTGTCAGAAATAACAAGCGTGTCAAGAGGGGTGACCAGGGATGGTATGGGGCCCCTCGAAGTCGTATTGGCCACCCTATGTGCAACCTCAAAAATCCTTAACTACAATTGGCCTTGTCAGAGGTGGGACATACAATGTGTCCACTATTCAAGAAAAACTTTTTAACATTTGTACAGGACAGGATCAGCAAAGAGCTGAGAGGTACTGCTTTCGTCCACAGGGGGCGCCAAAACGAGGAGAAAATGAAAGTAGCGCATGATGCATTATGTAACAAACTTATACACTTTATGTAACAATGTGACATGACTTAAAATATATATATACAAACTTCTTATCATTAGGTATCGAACCCTAGTACTGGATGAAAGTCGCGTGTTTATTTCACCCGTCTATAGGAGGTCACCGACAGACCCTCTGCCTTAGGAGTGAGAGAGAAAAGCTCTCCACTGTCAGAAATCAATTTCAAACAAATCTCTCTTTATAAAAAAAAACCCACCACTTCAACTCCTACAATTTAAATCGAGATAAGCAGCAAGTGTCAATACAAGGCCTGTCCTTATTAGGTGGATTTTGTTCTAAGCATCACACTCAAGGGAAACCCAGTTGTTGCTACTTGAAGGAGTGTGTAGGTGTGAGAGTGAGGGGAGAGAGAGAGAGAGGAGTATTAGTCATCCACTCTCACTGCTGAGATTTTCCCTGCCGATGTGTGTAGGGGGATTTAAACCGCGGCACGACCCTGTTTATCCTCCATTTGCGTGTTTATTTGACAACGTCTTGAGCTTACAGTATATGAATGTGGTATGTAGAGGCATTTCTCACACGAGATACCTCACCATCACAAAACGTACGCACACCCCTGCACCACTGCCCTACATATGGAGCAGTTACACAAGTCGATCTCAACGAGGAGCGTCTGTCCTCTTGTGACTCTCGTCCCAGAGGAGGTAACGATCAGAGCTTCTCGCCGCATCAGTGATGTCATACAGTTTGACTTTGTCATCACTGTATTAAAGAGAGGAACGAGCGTGTGTGTGTGTGTGTGTGTGTGTGTGTGTGTGTAGAAGAACCAGAAGAAGAAGACAGAAAAAAGAGAGAGGCAGCGAGACGCGAGAAGGGCCAGCGTTTCTGCTACAAAGCATACCACAACAGCAGGATGATGTAACAGCTCTCAATTACCCATGGTGCTTTGCTGGAAAGATGAATGAAGTCGGATATGGAGGAGAGAGGGCGTCAATGAAGGAGCACGCGCGCACACGCACACACGCACGCTTCATCTGTATTCTGATCATGTGTGGTGTGATTCATACACAACGGCGTCCACAACAGAAGAAAGACAAGCTGCATTAACCGGAGTCGAGTGGGTGTGTCGAGCATCAAAAGAGAAAAACAAAATATCTCTCCTTTTTCTATTTATTGTTTGGCTTGTGGGCTTAACAATGAATAAAGAAAGAAAGAAGGGAGAGAAATATGACAAAGACGAAGACAGGGTTGGAGGTTTGGAGACCGTGTGGGCCAGATCAGGAGTTTTTGAAATGATGCGATTGAGCTTGATATCGTTTTTTTTTTAACCTTTTTACGAGACTTGAAATCAGAACATCACGCACCAATTTAACAAATAACGGCATTATTCTCAAGGATTAGATCTTTGCAATATCCAAGAAAAAAACAACAGCAGGGCCGGTCCTATCAATCAATCAATCAATCCATCAATCAATTTTTATTTGTATAGCGTCAACTCATAACAAGTGTTATCTCGAGACACTTTACAAAAAGCAGGTAAAAGACCTTACTTAATGTTATATTACAAAGACCCGGCCTATCCATCATGAGTAAAAGTTACAGTGGTAAGAAAAAACTGCCTTATTAAAAGGCAGAAATCTTCAACCGGATCCCCGGCTCATGACGAAACAGCCTTCACAGGCCTAGACTGTGCCGGGCTTGGAAGGGGATAGGGGGAGAGATGGGATAAGATGCAGGAAGAGGGATAGGGAGCAAAGGGGGTGGGGGGAGGCAAGCCGTCCATCAACAATCCGGTGGGGAGGGGGGTTGAGAGTTCTAGAGTTCTGGGGGATCTGAACAGAATCTGTGTAACTATCGAGACCACATCAGAGGGCTGAATAAACGGGTCCTGCAAACACGAAAGAAGCTAGCATTTTTGACCTTCCAATTCCTCGGTATTCAAGTCAGCAAGGATGAAAAAAAAGGTAAAAATCTGAAAAAAGATTTGAATATTTTGTCCAAAAATCAAGTTTGGACAAAATTGGACACGCTTCTGTCTCTATCCAGTAGTCTACGTCTAACACCTTAATCAGTGTTTCTTTAGTCCACACAATGTGGAGGAACACACACACACACACACACACACACACACACACACACACACACACACACACACACACAAACACACACACACACACACAGTGTGCTGTCTGAACATGGTCGTCTCCACATTCAGCGCTCTGCCTTCACGCATGACGACACGTATGAGCCCGGCATGCTCACATATGTGTGAGTGCACACGTGAGTAATGCAGTCGGAGAGCCAGCAGCGCTCTGAGGTTGCATAACCCCCACCACGGGCAGGAGCACCAGCACCACCACCAGCAGGACCACCACCACCACCAGCAGCACCTCCACCAGGACCACCAGCAGCACCAGCACCTCCACGAGGACCACCACCACCCACAGCAGGACCACCACCAGCAGCACAACCAGCACCTCCACCAGGATCACCACCACCCGCAGCAGGACCAGCACCAGCAGGACCACCATCAGCAGCACCACCAGCACCTCCACCAGGACCACCACAACTTGCAGCAGGACCACCACCACCACCACCAGCTGCACCAGCACCAGCAGCACCAGCACTACCACCTCCAGCAGCAGCACCAGCACCAGCACCACCACCAGCGGGACCAGCACCAGCAGCACCAGCACCAGCAGCACCAGCAGCACCACCTCCAGCAACAGCACCACCACCAGCAGCAGCAGCAGCACCACCTCCAGCAACAGCACCACCACCAGCAGCAGCACCAGCAGCACCAGCACCAGCAGCACCAGCAGCACCACCTCCAGCAACAGCACCACCACCAGCAGCAGCACCACCAACAGCAGCAGCAGCACCACCACCACCACCAGCGGGACCACCACCACCACCACCATCACCACCAGCGGGACCACCACTACCACCAGCAGCAGCACCACCACTACCACCAGCAGCAGCACCACCACCACCATCAGCGGGACCACCACCACCACCACCAGCTGCACCAGCACCAGCAGCACCAGCACTACCACCTCCAGCAGCAGCACCAGCACCAGCACCACCACCAGCGGGACCAGCACCAGCAGCACCAGCAGCACCAGCAGCACCACCTCCAGCAACAGCACCACCACCACCACCACCACCATCACCACCAGCGGGACCACCACTACCACCAGCAGCAGCACCACCAGCAGGACCACCACCACCACCAGCATCCTGCTTTAAAGCTGCTTTCACTGGCACCACGTGCAAGATGCAAAAAAAACAACAACAAAAAAAAATTAAAATATTAAGAAACATGACTTTTTTGGTTTTTTTTACACCTTGTCACGCAATGTTTGAGGTAGGAGGACAGAGGGGAGTCAGACTCACCTCGGAGTCACACGCTGTACTTTTGAGTCGGTGTGAGCGTGTCAGGTGGGATGAAAACCCCACCACGCATTTGTATTCACATCTCACCTGAATAAAAAAACTAAAAATAAATACATCAATAAATAAACATTCAAACAGTCAAAAAGGAACTAAAAAAATATTAATCCAGCACACATTTTCTGTACTTGTAGTGTAGTTTTTATTTTATTTTTCTCAGTCTCATCTCCCGTGATTCACACACCGACCATGATGACGGGGACTGGAGGAGCGGATTCTTCTGACGTCAGAGGAGGAGAATGACACGCGCCTCCAATGAGGGGCCGAGGATGTGCAGCGCGAGGACGGAGCTTCCGACAGAAGGCTAATAACCATGCCAACCGAGGAATATAGCGCGCTCCGCTGACTGGGAAAAGAAAAAGAAAAAAAAAAAAGAAAAAGGGGGGAGAACGAGAGGGGGGAAACCCTAGAAGAAGAAGAAGAAGAAGAAGAAGAAGAAGAAGAAGAAGACATATAAATACATCGTGGAGGATACAGGGAAGAGAGATATCCCGGTTTCCTGCAGGGGAGAAGAAGAAGACAAGCTGGTAATTTTCTCCTTTTTTGTCTCTGTGGCGTGGTCTCCCTCCCTCTCTCCCTCCCCCTCTCTCTCTCTCTCCCCCCCCTCTCTCTCTCTCTCACTCGCTCGCGCTGGCTCAGGGACTGCACTGCTGCAGCTGAATGAAACTGATCCAGGTATTTTCCTATTTATTGCTTCAACAAAAACAAACACTCTTAGGAGGGTTATAAAAGCTCGTGAATGGATTTCCTTTCTTCTTTTTTTGTTTTGTTTGTTGCTGCACGCGCTTGCATGGTGGCTTTGTAAAGGTGGATGCTGCACGAGCTCCTCTAAACCGCAGGGATGAAAAGCCACTCAGCTGCGGGGGTGGTGGGGGGGGGGCTTTTAGGAAGCTCGTGGTGGTGGTGACCTTCCCCCGGCCGTTTGCAGTCATGGACGGCATGCGTGCGTGTGTGAGCGCGCGCACATGAAACATGAGAAAGAAAGGAGGAGGAGAGAGATGAGAAATAAGGGGGCGGGGGGGGTTTAAGGAAGGGTTCGTGTGTGTGTGTGTGTGTGTGTGTGTGTGTGTGTGTGTGTGTGTGTGTGTGTGTGTGTGTGTGTGTGGAGATAGAGATGGGAGGTGTGAGAGGGGAGGATTTTTTTTTTTGTGAATGGAGCTCCACATCAACATTTTTGGCGCGCGGCGGGCTGGCAGTGCTAAAATTAGCCTCTGCCTGGATTTCTGTCTGTCTGTCTGTCTGCGTGCGGCAACAGCAGCATGTGGATGAGAATCCAAAATTAAGGAGGCTCTCGATGCGCACACGCATGCACGCACACATGGGGCACGCGCACATACACGCCACCGGTGAATAGGACAAGCAGCTAACCACCACCACCACCACCGCCACCACCACCGCGCCGTGCCCCAGGACGTCATGCACCATTTTTAGAGATGCTCTAAAAATAGAATTTGTTGATGATGGTTTGGACTGCGAGGAAATCAAAAATCTGCTTCGATTTCTGGAACCTTTTCGGTAGGAACGCACCGACTTCACGCTTTTTTTATTTTTTATTTTGTTGCTGTTGGATTCTGTTGTTTGTTTTTGTGTGTGATTAAACGTCTTGACTGGGTCTTCTCCTGAGACAAAATGGAAGGAATACACATGGATACATTTCCATCTCTGTGTGCATGTTCACACCTGCTATTGTGCTGCTGCTAATTACCTGTCAGCATGGTGCGGGGGAGCTGCTGGTGACGTGCGTGCCCGGGTTCAAGAGCTCGGTTGTTTTCATGAATGGATGAATGAACGAGTGATTGAATGGGCGTTTGGATGGAATATAACTTGGTTGCCTCTTTAGCAGAGTGGGATATATGCTGCTTATCTTTCTTGTCCTTTACTTTTGTTTTGTCCTCGACTTTGGTCTTTTACTTCCTCTTCTCTCTCGTCTCGACTTTTCCCATGACTTCCCTTCGTTTTTCTTTTCCCCATTTTCCCAACATTCTTCTCTCGCATCCTCAAAATTGCTCTCCTCCTTTCATAGGTACGTTTTATTTTCTCGTTTTTCCTCTCGTTTAATGTTTCGACCTATCGTTGCTGTTCTGAACTTTTACTCCCTTTCTCTAATTCCCAAATCCTTTTGGTTTCCTCTTGTGCATATTCAACCTCCTAATTCCATTTCCCCTTCTTCTTCTCTTCCTCTTGTTCTCTCTCAATTGTTTTTCATTTTTCTATCCTCTCATTTCTCACCTCCTCCATCTTCCCTTCCTTCTTTTCTCTACTTGCTCGTCCTTCCACTCATTCTTGACTTATCTCTTCCCTCCTTCCCTTCTTCCTCTCTCACTTCCTCCAGCTATGATTCTCTCCCTGGCTGCGGTAGCGGCCATGAGTAGTGGCGGCAGTAGCAGCCTCAACTCCTCCTCCCCCCTCCTCGACCCCTTCGACTCCTCCACCTCCTGGAGCCTCGGCGAGGACCCGTCCAACTCCTCCTCCGAACCGGTCGCGAGGACTCTGACCCCGGACCTCCAGCCGGCGACCACCGCCGTGGTTGTCCAGGAAGTGAGCCCTTGGGATGTGGCGCTCTGTGTGACGGGGACCCTCATCTCCTGCGAGAACGCCCTGGTGATCGCCGTGCTGTTCTACACGCCGACGCTGCGCGCTCCGATGTTCATCCTGATCGGGTCCCTGGCGGTGGCGGACCTCCTGGCGGGTCTGGGCCTCATCTTGAACTTCGTCTTCACGTATCTGGTCGACAGCTCGGTAGAGTTTGTGACGCTGCTGTCGGTCGCGCTGCTCATCTCGGCCTTCTCAGCGTCCGTCCTCAACATCCTCGCCATCACGGTGGACCGCTACCTTTCCTTGTACAATGCCCTGACCTACCACACGGAGCGGACCGTCACCTACACCTACGTGATGGTGATCTTCATCTGGGTGCTGTGTCTCACGCTGGGACTGCTGCCGGCGCTCGGCTGGAACTGCCTCAGAGACGATTCGGCGTGCAGCATCTGCAGGCCCGTCACCAAAATCAACGCCGTGGCGCTCGCCGTCACCTTCCTCCTCGTCTTCGCCCTCATGATGCAGCTCTACCTGCAGATCTGCAAGATCGCCTTCCGCCACGCGCAGCAGATCGCGGTGCAGCATCAGTTCGTCGCCATCTCCACCACCAAGGGAGTCTCCACGCTGTCGGCCATCTTGTGCGCCTTCGGGGCGTGCTGGCTCCCATTCGCCATGTACTCGATTGTCGCGGACTCGACCTACCCTGTAATATACACGTACGCCACCGTCCTACCAGCGACCTGCTGCTCTGTGATTAACCCCATCATCTATGCGTTCCGCAACCCAGACATCCAGAAGTCGCTGTGGATGGCGTGCTGCGGGTGCGTCCCATCCAATCTCTCCCTCAGACCGAGGACCTCCAGTGACGTGTAGCGAGTGAAGGTTTGTTGTATGTTTTCGGTTTGAGTCTTCACGCCGAGTCCGGGTGGTTACGAGAGAGGTTTGGGAACAGGCGGAAAGGCTGGCGGGCGAGGAAAAGAGACTTCCTCTAAACGCTGGTAGGCTACTAGCAAAAGGCACGTCTGGCCCGGGCTAGAAGGAAGGAACTTTGCATGGTCAAAAAAATAAAAATAAAATACAGCTGATAAAGATCATGTGATTCGAGGTGGTGTGAAACCAACTGCAAAAACCTGATTACAGTATCCTCATGGTGGTTGTGGAAGTTAGTCAGGGCGACTTTCCCAACCAGCGCAGGAAGCGAGGCCTACTTCTCAAAGAGTAGCATTCTTTACGGGATGGTCGAAGTTTTGTTTTTTTAAATCTCCACAGGAGCTCAGGCAGCCGCTGCATGGTTATGCAATCAGAAGGAGTGGAAACAGTCTTTAAAAATACTGAATTTGTTTGAACTAAAAAATGAGCTAAATGTACCCAATGAATGACCTTGAGTCGTTTCGATGAGCTATCTCTGCAGTCTTCTTCTGAAAAGGGAAAATCAAGACTATTCCCTCTCTTGAAACCGCTTTTAAGCAACCCGTGTTCCCCCTTGATCTGGTGCAGATTAATTAATTTATGATTTGTAGACAGAGGATGCAAAAAGAACTGTGTGTGCCGGGATAGAAACGAGTTGTTCAAGATCTTTAACATAGCTGGCCTGAGCCTCAGTTTGACTTTTCCCAAAGCCACAAGCCCAGAAGTCAGAATCCAGACAAAGCGTTATTTATGTGCCATCCCTGCTCAAAAAAAATGTAAAAATCCACAATGAAACCTGAACGATCAGACCTTGAAAGCATACATAACTGTGTCAATTTTGCAAAACCTAGAGAGGGATTTCCATCTGTAGACTAGTGTGTTTGTGTTGAGTGTCATGAAATCAAATCTGCTCTCTTGTCGGAGAAAAAAAAACGAGTTTCTCAGCCAGCTGCTACGCCGTGACTGTGGAGCGAGCGAGCGAGCGAGCGAGCAAGGCGAGGGAGAGAGCTGAAATCAGCACCAAGGACAGCGCCACTGCAGCCGCACTGCTTCCCTGGGAATGCTCTCTCGGCTGCAGGGGGGGGGGAAAGAGCGCTGGAAAGTAGGCTACGCTGTTCTCTACACCATCTTGAGAGGGGGAATATGAGTTGAGGGCCGTTCCAGCTTGAGAGGAGTTGTTCATTTTTGCATCGCATTCGGTGGTGTTTACTGAAATTTTTTGAAGGAAGGTATCATTTTTCGCCAATACTATCAGGGACATTTTCCTGATTCAACCCTGAAAAGACAAACAATATTATATTATATGCCGGATTTGTCCATTCTCTTTAAAATCACTCATATTTTCTGGTTTTAAGGAAAGAGCCCATGGAAAATTTCAGCCATTAGCTCATGTCTAGACTCAAAAGCAATTGCATCACTTTTTAAAACTCAAATCTAAAGGCTTCGTTTTCCACCAACGTTGCTTTAATTGGATTCATTCTTCTCGGAATTGCAAATTTTGTAGCTTTTATTTGAAGGTATTCAGGTCACAAAAGAGAAGATTAAGGGGGGAAAAAAAGACAATCAAAGTCACTCTACGTTTAGGTGACTGCAGAAAACGACTCCAATCAAAGCTGAAATCGACCTTCAACATCCACTTGAGATCTCATGGTGCGACTTTGACCCCCCCCCCGTCCTCTATGTGTCTCCTCATCTCTCCTACATCTCCAGCCACAGAAATTATGCATGAGAAAAAAAAAGAAGCAACGTATGGCCCCATGAGCGCCCGGTAAAACAAGGCGTTTGACACGGGGCGAGGTGAAAGCAGCTGATGTTTTTTCCAGATGTTTATCTGCATCTGCAAAGCGCCGTTTAGGCCCCCGTATGGCTTCTAAATTTAGACGCGGCGCTTTAGCTCCGTCGCCTGATTGATTATCCATTAGCTAAAGCTGAGCATGATCCATATCGAGTAGGTCATTTTTCATTTAGACGGCCGTGGCTGGCTACAGGACGTCCAAGTCTCTGCTTTGGTTTCCACAGCGTGATTTATTCCAAAAATGTGGACTTTGTTTCTCTTCCCTTTTCTACTTCCCTACTTGTCAGCAGTAGCAGCTCATTGACTGCACACACACACACATACACACACACACACACACACACACACACACACACACACACACACACACACACACACACACACACACACACACACACACACACACACACACACACACAGCAGCAAGCTCTGTCACCCCGGGGGGCCCCTCTAAAGGCCGGGCGGGTTAATGAGAAGCCAGAGAGGCGAGGTGACGCGGCGTGAAATAGAAACACCAAGTGAGACGCGCTTTAACGTAACCTTGGGTCACGTCCACCACACACAAACCCAATCAGGATAATGTTATGTCCCTCTGCAGGGGGGCATCGTGTACGTTTAATCCAGCTAACGTTAATAACATGGCAGTAATAAGAGAGCGGGGAATTGGCCTAATGTACGGAGGATGAAGTCAGGACGAGCTGGGAAGGAGATTTATGACCGACCTCTTATCAGCATTAAAGCGATCCATGTCGAGAGTTTCCACTCAGAAAGGAGTCATGACTAAGCTACCGGCATGCTGCTGATAAACTATTGTGGGAGGTTAACTGGCTTTGGGAAAATAAGTTCATGGAAACTGAACAGGCTGTAAAACAAGAAAAAAACAAAACAAACAAAAAAAATCAGTGTAAACTCAAAATACAGGTTGTTTCTGTCACAACACTTCCAAATTAACGCTTTCTACCAAATATACGATGATAAACGACAGCAAAGAAAACACAAACTTTGGCGCTCAGGAGATGCAGGTATTTTGTTTTTTTCTACAGTGTACATTCAAAAGTAAGACCTACAGCGTTTTTTAAAATATTTTTCTTGGCAGCAGCAAACAATCAGTTTTAAGCAGACACCACAACGGTCTTTGTTCGGGGAAAAAGACAGAATCTCTTGTGTCTTTTTTTTGTTTGTTTGTTTTGTTGTAGTTTATCGGGCCTTATCGGAACAAAAAAAAAAAGAAGTCCCTTTGCAATAATGTCCAACTGTGTTTCGCTGTGTACAAAAAAGAAAAAAGCCACAATGGAGAAGAAGAGAAAGTGGCCGGAACAAGGTGGTTAACTCTGAATGATCTGTAGGATTGAAAAAAGGAAAAACGTCAAAGCAACAAAAAAGCAGATTTGAGAGAAAATGTGGCCTGGCTGGCTGGTCGGGGTAGTATGAAAGTAGGACAAACCCAAATATAAAACGAATGCTCTATTTCCATTTATAGATTCCATTTGCAGAAAAACAGGTCTCGCCACGTTCTCATATTTACTCTCTAAAATTAGCTTAATTTTTTTATTTGTTGTTGCACGTGAGGTAGTTAAAAATAACGGTTAAAGGGTCACACGTGCTAGAAAAATTCAAAACCACCTCCTTCTGCCGTTTCTCTTTTTGCTCAATCGCTGCATCGGTAGAACTGCCTATTGGTTTAAAGACTTGTATCGCTTATACGTTGAAATAGCTTCAATGCCTCAGAAGTTGGGGATTGATGGAGTTTTGGCACACTTGGTGAATTTCAGCACTATTGGGGGGGGTGAATCATCAATTGTGCCAAGGCAAAACTAATCGATCACAGAGAGTAAATTGAATCTATTTCAGGTATCTGATGCAGGTCCTGTTGGCACACAGGTATCCTGTATGCACAATGATGTGTGAGACTTGCTTAGTCACCTGTGTTTGGAGATGCTAGATGGGACAACGCTTACATTTTTAGCTAGCCCGTTCGATGTCATACTGATGGGACATCACAAGATCTTGCTTTCACGCCGTCCCACAGTTTAACCTCCTTTTCTGTCAATTAGTCAAAGTATGTGTTACTTTGGGAACATGAACCAGACTTGGATCAAACAAGGATGAATGATGGAACCATACATGTGTTAGCATAGCATTTTATCACAATGAGAAATCTATCAGTTCACTAAAATGTGACATTAGAAATAACAAAAGAAGCCCGGTACTCTAATGATCCTGGCTATTGTTATCACGATGCCAATTAGCTAGCATGCTAGCGTTTGCTTACCAACTTATAGCATCAAATACTATTACAATGTAGCATGTTAGTGTTCGTTGCTAGCACTTCACTGTTGCTCATTCATGCTAGCAGAAAGCTTATCAACCTCTAGAGACACTTATAATGTTGTTTTACATAATATAGTTCATAGCAAACTGAAAGAGGCTCAAATTGTGCGCTACCGGTGCGAGCATGTCTCGGGCTGGTTTGTACGTTAGCAGTGAGCTAACTTTACAACTACTCTACAAGGGATAGCATGAGGCTGGTGATTATGTTAGCAGTTAGCCTAACCAAGCATTCAGAGACACATTTTGTGACATTTTGCTGGAACACTTTCTGGCGGGAATTAGCCTGTAAAGTAAAATTAGCACCTGGTTAGCTTGATACTTTTTCGGGGGCCATTTTGGACGTTAACAAAAAAAAACTGTGTCCTTTCTTTGTAACTATTTGGGTGTTTTTTTTGCGTTCTAATATAAACTTCATAGTATTGAGAGAGCACACATAAAATACAATGAAGCTGTTGATGTTCATGCGTCTGACTAGCACTAGGAGGTTGACCGCCTACTAGCTTGCTAACAATGAACTGTCAGCGCTTCAAGAAACATGTTATCATCAGGTAATGTCTTCGTTGTTTCACAGTCAAATAAAAGTCTTTACTGTCAGCTAATTGATACGTCACTGTCCAGACACAATGTAAGGACTATAAGGATGTTATGGCGCCTGACTAGCACTAGCATGTTTCTGGCTAGTAGCAGTTAGCTTCTCATGCTTCTAGACACAGTGTGCACATTGCCAATAAAATGTTCACTTCATTTCAACTTTTCCAGGATGACTATTTGACCCAAGTCTGGAGGGATGAAGTGAAGCCTCAAATCCACCACAGCTCAGCTTGATCAAGAGTGACAGAAACGGCTAAAGTTAGCATTGTTAGTAGCATCACGCAGCTGTATTTCAAACTGTCCGACTGTCCCATCTGGCGTTTCCATCTTGTGATTGTTGAACAAATGCGAACACTCATCTGTGAATATGCCACAACTTAGTCCAACCATTCCTCGGGCAGGAGTGGAGCGACCTCTCACTGTGTGTGTGAGCCTACTAGGGTGTGTATTATGTGTGAGTGTATCTGTGTGTGTGTGTTCTCCCCCCCTTGGGATCATAGCCAATTGTAATGAACCATAACTCAACCTACTCTCACTGTAAACACAAACACACACACACAATGGTTTTTGTCGGCCGCTATACAGGAGTATAATTCCATTTAAAAAAAAAAAAATACTGTACAAGTGAGTGTGGGTGTTATTTTTATTATGCAATGCTGTACAGAAATGTATATTTTTGTAATGTTCATCAGGGCATGAGTTACAAAATATGGTCGCTGCTGTGAGCATGTTGTGAGTGTGTGTATGTGTGTGTGTGTTTCTTCCTCTTCGGTGTTCTTCCTACAAAACAAATGTTGGGGGGGGGGGGGGACAAGAGGTTGTGTGTCGGATATGCTGAAAAAGTGCCATATTTTTTGACTTTCTAGTGTCTTATCTTTCTGTTTATGTACATACACATTTGTCCGAGATGTTGTTGTCATGGTTGAGCCTGAAACATCTGTAAAGAACAGAAACTGGTCAAAAATGGCATCCATGAGCAGCAGGATAACGAAAGAAAGCTGGACTTGACCTTGACATTGTTGATCACATAACTGAGCTAACACGAGGAAATTTGCCTTTTTCTTAATGTGCTGTAACTTCAGAGTTTTTTTTTCACAGGCAGCAACAAGATGAAAGATGAGAGTGTTTCTGGAATATGTCTTATTGACTTGCAGTAATCGGAGCTTTTTTTTCCCACTAAAAGACGTGCACTAAACGACAGAGGAAAAAAAAGGGTGGAGAGATAATCGGCGTGACAGCATTGTACGTCACAGAGTCCGGTTTCCAGTGACGTCATTTTTAGTCTGAATCATGTCTCGGAGAGCAGGTCGTTTCAAAGACATCCCCCTCATTTCTTCCCTTCCTCCTCCTACTGGTTCTCCGTTTTTTAACAACCTTTTTTTTTTTCCTCCCTCTTGTCCTCTTTGCTGTTTCCAACATCCCCCTCTGTCGTCTGCTTTTTCTCCTCATCATCGTCTCGAATCCTCCCATCATCTCCGATCACATTTTTGCTATCCTCGGACTGGAGGAAGCTGGTCGGTCAGTCCGTGTCTAAAAATAGTCACTCTGAAAGCAGGTGAAGAGAGTGAAGAAAAAAGAACGCTTAGAAAAGAAAGAATATAAAAGATGGGAGTGAGGTGGTAAGGAAGAATCAGCAAAACGTCAGATTTATCCTCCTCTAAGATTTTGTTTTTGTGTCATCTCCTTTGCACAAACACCCGTTCATATTTGGCTGTTTATTCCTCTTGTCCATCTTCTTTTTTTTTGTCTCTTCTGAGCACAAACATTAGCAAAAAGAGTTTTTAAAGCAGGGTTCTAGGGTGAGTGCTAACAACAAGTAAGCATCACCCAGGCTAGGCTAAGCTAGGCAATGCTACGCTAGGCTAACGATTTCCATCTAAAACCAACAACCTGGTGAGCAGAGATTGTCAATCAAAAAAAAAAACCACTACAGAGCTAATTTTCTATCGGACCGAGTATGGCCTTCATGGAAAACACATTGTTTTATGCGTTGATGTTTGTGTGGATGAGGAAGCAGCGTGTGCACGAGCGTCCTCAAAGCGAGCAAGGTGTTGTGGGTCATGAAACTGTGATGTCAGAGACCTAAAGCGGTGTCCTTGAATCATGTTTTTCTTTTGTATTACGTCTTATTTATTTTCGAGTCCTCTTTAAGTTTTGTGTCGTGAAAACTGTCGATAAAAAGTACAAATGCACTTTATAAAGATGGACATGTTACACATTGCACTTGTAAATGTCGAATGTAAAACCTTAAAGAGAGAGATTTATTTTTACTATTGTAAATAAACAAGAAGAAAAAAAACAAATGGAAAAAAAAGTGGAGAATAATTTGCCAAATAAACTAAGAACAACAACAGAATAAAGTTGTGATGTATTGTTTTAGTGTGTGTGTGTGTGTGTGTGTGTGTGTGCTGGAACGGCATTAATCCACTGGCGTGTGTGTTGGTGGGTGTTTGCGTGACATTATGTGTGTGTGTGGGTGTTCTTGCGAGCGTGTGTGTGTGTGGGGATCGTGAGAGAGCGTGAGTCAATATCACGGGTCACTGTGGTGTTAAAGGAAAGCCGTGACAAAAAAAGAATCCGATGAATTATTAAACCACTCCTTGCTTGCATAACAGCAACGAGGGAGAGAGGTGGCGTTTCAGGGAGACTCCGATCAGACGGCAGCCGCACTGGAGTTAAACACAAGTCAGCGTTAGCGACAAAATTAGCTTGATTTTATTGTTGCTTATTGGAGTGTCCTAACTCGATGCCCGCTTTTCTAATTTTCTCTCTGCCGCTCACGTAGACGGACTAGGAACTAGAATGGGTTCTACAAGGCACTGGTACTCGCTTTTCTCACTAACATAGCTTGTTAGCATGTTAGCTTGTTAGCTTGTTGCATTATTAATAATCACATCTGTGATTCAAAGAAATCTTAATTCGTCGAATGTTGTGATTTGAGTCAAAAGCTCGTCAATACAAACCTCCAAACATCTATTTGTCTGCCTTCAATACAAAAAGCACTCGATATCAAACAGTTTGAAGGGGAAACTGAAATTCACAGAGCAAAGAATGAAATATTTAACCGATGCAGTGTGGACTGCGAGCGTGAGCAATGCAACGCGATATCCAACGCTCGCGTACTGATAGGACACGTTGGTAGACAATCTGTAGGACTGTCTGTTGCTAACGTTGGATTAGCTTTTTCCTGGATGATCATCTTGTTCTGGGGTCTGAAGTGATTTATTTTCACAAACATTAAAGCTCTAGATTTTTATTTTACAGTTAATATTGTTAAAACTGATAAAAAACATGTTACAAAATATGTTTCTCAGTCACTCTTCAGGGGGCTGTTAGCTGTACTGCTGCTAACGCTAGCTCAGCATGTTTTAGGAAGAAAAAAAAAACGTCTTTGGTGTGCTAAGCCAGGAAATAAACGATGAGTCATAATCAGAACTATGCAGGGTCGGTCAAACACAGCTGTGAAATAATTCATATTAACGATGACAATTCTAGGATTATCTTTTTTACGTTTTCTTTATTTTTTTGTAACATCCATAAAGGACTGATACTCAAGTCTTGATATCTTTTGGTACCACAAAGTCGAACTGGCGTCAGAACATTACTATGACTGGGACTCCCACTAACCCTTCTTAATGAATAGCTACCAATACAGCATGAGTCTCTATGACGTCGGTGATAATTTAACCTTTAATCAGTCGAACTTGTGCAGTGATTAAAGTGTCAAATAAACAAGCATGAGGCTGCATGTGTTTGTATGTGTTGGGACTCCTTGACTCACCTCTATGCAGTCTCTACAAGGAGGGGAAGAGCTCCACCATGTGGCCAGACGTGAGTACTAAAAGGAGAGAAGAGGGAGGGAAAAGACGCAGCATCCACCCACGCACTCACCTCGCTTCTTTTACGTCATTTCAGCAGCTCTGTAAAAGCACACACGAAGCCAAGTCTCTCTCTCTCCCCCCCAACCTTACTGCCTCTACATTCTCTCCCTCCCCCACCCTCCCCCTGTCTGTCTCCCCCGTCTCTCTCTTTTTCCCTCTATGAGTCAGAAAGCTCTCTTCACCATCTGCTGCAGGATGCTGAAAATCACCTCCATGTACGTGAATGTTTGACAGCCAAAAAAGAGAGCACAGAAGGTGGTGATATTCCTGCATCTGTTGTGTCTGACTCACACTTACTCGCACTCACACGCACACACACACCTTCTTCTTCACCCTGATCTGAAATTCAAATGAGCATTTGACTGAAACCTGTGAAGATTATTCCCTCCATGTGGCCAGGAAATGACCCAAGGGTGTACTTAATGTGAACCAGACTTCATTAGCAAATTATCCTTTTGGCATCTTCAAGCTTTCCAGGAGTTATTTTAAAATATTGTCCAGTGACTTTGATGTGATGCCCTACATTTTCCCAGAATACCTCGACAGCCCATCGGGACACAGATTTTATTGGTTTAACTAGAAAAAACACAGTCTTTATGTAGAGCAAAAAATGTGACGGAGGTTGATTCTTGTTTACAGAGATGAACAGCTTTCCCGATAAAACAGAGATTTACATGTGAGTACGTATGACATGGTTTAGGCCTCGTGTCCACCTGGCTTTTTTCCAGGTAGAAAAGCGCTGGCTGTGCGCTCGGGAGTGTTTATGCACTGAGAAGAAAAGCGATCCACGTCGATCCTGTCTCTATGACAACAGTCTGTTGACAACGGCCGCTGTATGACCGACACTGCTCTGTTACTTTTTACTGCTTGTTTTATATTTGAGATTGTTTTTTACCCGATCAACGAAGAGGATGTGGGTACAAGATACGATCCATAGTCGTCAAAGCCACGGGGAATATCATACATTTGGAAAATAGTGCTGGTGACGTCAACGACGCCTTTCTGAAAGGTTGAAAGATTTTCAACTTGAGTGCTCGAAGCGGACAAAAGGCGGATCACTCGGGAAAAAAAGACACTGGGCGCTGCCCTTACGCTCTCTACTCATTGAAAACAATTTTTTTTAAAACGCTGACGCTCAGAAAAAAAAACGCTAGGTGGACATGGGGCCTTATGCCATCAAAATAATAACAGAGTATATACAGCAGACTTCTCAGAGAAACTTAACAGCATCCACAGCTGCCCACCTGCTGTCTTGATGCTCTGCCAACAAGCTTCTCTTTAAGTGTCTTCGGCTGTTTTGGCAACAGACATAGCAGCAATTAGTCAACCATGTCTTCTGTCATTATGTAATTTCCCTAATGCTTTTTTACAGCCTAACAACAGGGAAACATCTGTGATAAGTAACTGCAGACCTGCCTGTACTTTCGTTTTGTAAGTAAAGAAACTGACTGGTGAGATTTTTGTAATTAACACACTGAAGGACATTTATTTCAAGAAACTGAATCAGGGGATTTTAGCATCAGATCTTGACATGGTTCACAATACAATGTCATAAAGACTATGTTCACACTACAAGCCTTAATGGGAAAATCTGATTTATTGCTTAGATATGATTTTTGGCTAGTTTGGCTTTTCACATTAATTTTTAAATTTGGCCTGGTTAAGATTTTCCGTGTGAGCTGGTCACAGTCCTGAACTAAAAAGAAGACATAACACACAGCACATTGTTTATAGAAGTAAAAATGACGGCCACTGAAGTAAGCGTGGATTACACTTTCATGTTCAAATTGTGGAAGAGCAGAAAGAAAATCAACATTCGCGTTTGTACAGAGGTGCAAGTGGATGCAGAGGTGGTGCCAGGAGTCATGGGCTTGGGATGTCTTTTGCTTCACAGACAGAAATTTATTACAACATTTCAGGATGTTTAAGATAATTTTGAACTTTTTTTTTCAGCGTCTCTCTGTGATACTGTCAAGGCAGGAGTGACGCCAAAGTAGCATGCATTTCAACCTGACTGTTCAGACTGAGGTAACATCGCAAAAGATCTGAAATGTATCCGATTTTAGGACAACACATAACGGTAGCCCAAATCTGATTTGAAAAGATTAGATTCCATGTGGCTTGTGCTGGGCAAACTGTCATGAAAATGTAAGATCTGAGTTACATGTGCATTAAAAAAATCTGATTAGTCAGATTCTGTAACATTTGCCTGCAGTTATAATGTTGAATTAGGCTATGCATCATTAACGTAATATTTGTGTCTTGTTTAAGTAAAATGGAACATGGAGTTTTGTTTAGCCTTAACATGCCTCTTTTATATATTGAATTATGTAAAACAATGAACGATAATGCAGTTATGAATATGCAGAACTCTCAGTATCTTATAAGTTTTTTATTCTTGTGCCAACGATTGACTCAGATCTAACATGAGCCAACAAGTATGACTTACCTCTGTGTGATCTTGAGTGACCCTTCATAGAGGTAGGATCCTCACTCATTTTATGTAGTCACATACTGTGATTGTCCCCCATTGCAGCTGTTCTTGGGCAACTGATACTTCACTGAAATCAGCACATTTAAGATCAAACTATAGCAGCATGTTTTCCACCATCTCTTCTTTACTACAATTGTCATACTGTACCTACTTTAAGTGCAAAGTATGCCCTTGAAGTAGTACAGGTCATGGGGAAGGCCATCACAGTATAGATCCACTTTAATTAAATAGACTCTGCTTCAGTTCATAAACCTTTGTACCTGCAAGATTCATACATAATCATACAAGTGTCTTGCTTTGAATGATTTGATAGATTACATGTCTATTGTTTCCAAATTGGATTTTGTCATTTAAATCAACTACCTGCAGTAAAGAAAATGACTAGTTATGAGACTGTGCTCGGGTCTTGACAGCAAATACAGTAAGGCATTAATTAATGGTTACTATAAGGTATATGAAACAAAAGCTTGTGACAGGTCTATACGGATTCAATTCCAAATTCTAGCTATCTTTAATTATTGGTTACAGGTAAAAAATCTATTTAACAACTTTTGTACATCATAAGAAGTCAGAATTAATTATAAAAATGTCATGCAATAAGCCAAATGTCAAATACCAGAAATGGAAATGAAACAATTTCACCAAGAGGCACCTATGTCCCAGCTACTGCTGCTAATGGCTTATGTTTGTGTAATTATATCAGTTTATAAAGTAGGTTAACATTTTAGTCAATGACGAATATCTCTTTCATCTCTCCATTGGAAAAGGCAAAAATAAACATCGGGATGAGTCATCAGATACGTCAGATAAATCGAGAAAGCATCTTGTATTTAAAAAGGCTTATCTGAAGTCTTTCTTCCAAGATTAGATCAGGATTAAATTTAGACACTAGCAGGACAGAGGGATGCAAGAACTGTTTTGAACTCAGTGACCTGAATTGTCTCTTATTTTAAACTGAATCATCTGCATCCTTCTGATAAATAAACCTTTGCGTAACATATTTTCTGATCATTTAGTGTGGGTCTGTGGTGCTTTTTGTACTTTACGCTGACCTCTCTCTCACTATTTCTCTCTGCTGTGTCACCATCTGTGTCCCAAAATGACTCCTCTCTCACCAAACAGCACCCACTGGTTCCTTCTCCATCCTGCCAACGCCTAGGACAGCACGGCTCTGGAACGAACCATGATGACACTGGCGGGCGTGTCGCAGAGCTGAGAAAATGGAGTGACGATGATAAGGGAGAGCTAAAAAAAGGAAAATCAAAAGGAGTTAAAATGTGATTTACTTTCAATCAAAACCTGTTATAATGATTTTATCTCGCAAAGTGAAAACGTCTGGGTTCTGTTTTAGGTTTTGGATTTGGATTTGGTGGTTTTCTTTGACACTGAGATCGTAAACCGAACAATCATGGCAAACAAAACATTTGAGGACTTAACCTGCGGAAACACAAAGCAACATCTCTTCTGTTATATTCTTCACGATGTTCTATAGACTAAAAGGTTTCAAAAGGAAATAGTTCAGTAGATTGTAAATTAAAGACCTGATGAAAACCTAAAATATTGTATTATTGATTAATCTGTTTCAGGTCATAATTCAAGTTTTGAAGCTGCTCATAGACCCAGGATTTGACGCCTTTTTAACAAAAATATTTGATGTCAACATGTCAGCATGTTTGTATGTATAACTACAGTTTAAGAAGAACATTAAACAGAAGGAATTTCTACTTTACCATTTCATTAATTAGATCACTATTTCCAGCGTAGGACTCGTGTCAGATCCCGACGTTGGGCTGATGTCAGATCCCGACGTTGGGCAGACGTCAGATCCCGACGTTGGGCAGATGTCAGCGACGTTGACGACCTCTGGATTTACGTCACAAGAAAAGATGACTAACAACGATGAGAGAATGCTAATCTTTTTAGTCAGAAGCTTTGGTTCTTTTCCAGACGTTGGGCAGACATCAGATCCCAACGTTGGGCTGACGTCAGATCCCGACGTTGACGATCGCTGGATTTACGTCACAAAGAAAAGATGACTGACAACGATGAGTGAATGCTAATCTTTTTAGTCAGAAGCTTTGGTTCTTTTCTGCCAAGAAAATCTAGTCATACATATAAACTTGGTAGCTTTAAGTTATGATATGATGCCTTTCATAGGAAATTGTTACATGTGTGCTAGTAAACAGTTTAGTGTCAAAGTATGATGTTTCATCTCTAAATATATTGCTGAGCTACTTGTAAAATATTTGCTGGCAACTAATTATCTGAATTTATATTAAACCAATGCAAAAGAGGCCTGTTCTTTTTTTGAGATTTACTTCTTTGCAGCCACAAGTGTCCATTACATTAATGTTAAAGTCCATGAAAAATTTGGTTCTAATTCTTACATCTTTGTCAGAAAATAAAGTGTAGCTGAAGGATAGCACAGCATAGATATGATCTCAAAGTTGCATAAGAGATACAGCTGAACTTTCATACATTAAATACCCTGTTACCTGTTCTCTTGGGCCAATCAGAGAGGAGCTCTGTAATCAGAGCTAGATTGACTGTGCATCTTCCTCTCAGCCTAGACCAGTGGTTCTCAACTCCTCTAGCCTCAGGACCCACAACCAACTCCTCCGGGAAAAAATTGTGACCCAAATATCTGGTATTTTTCGACCATCAGATTTGTACCGACAGGAAAATTGTGCAGTTTGGACCTCAGTTGGTACAAATCAAGTGACAGAAGCAATAAACGGAACAAAAGAAATATGTTTAAAAACAGCTTAACAGACAGTTTTTTTTTCCAGGCACACGTTTGCAACCATCTGCGACCCACCAGTTGAGAACCACTAGCCTAGACATCAACATTTATCAAATAATCTACATTTTGGCATTGGAGACGGTATGCTCCATAACATAAGGATTTAACTTTTTTAGATAAGGAACAATTTTTTTTTGGAAGCAGATATAGTGAAATGCTGTCCATATAAGGGTAATTGATTGGTCACAAGAAAGGCTGCTAGTCGAGATTTTAAGAAATAATCTACTGAATGAATTGATCCCCAAGTATGATAGGATAATTGTTTTTTGAGAAATGGACAGGACAGATACAAACATCATCATATAAACTGTAGACACATTGTGGTTTTAATCTTATTAGTTAAGTGATTCTGCTATGTAGCAACTATTAGTCAAATAGCACCAAATTTATAATAGCCACTCGTCATATCTTTATATTTCCACCAAATATGGTAGCAATAACACAAAGTGTTGAGAAGATATGGCATTTTCTGTAACATTTGCTACTGGTGTCTCTCATTACATTTGAGCAGGCTTTGAGATCCTCTTGTGGCAAAACTGTGAAAAAGTGGAAAATAACTTGTTTCAGAGGTTTTTTGTACACAAATAGGTGACAATTTCTCAAAATCAGTTGGAGATGTAAGATGAAAAGAGATATGGACTGCAACTTATTGTGTCCTTAGTAATACAACCAGAAAGTGTAAAGTTAGTCTGATGAGCGGTTGTCCTGAAAATTGAAGGACATACAGATATTCTGCCATTTACAGTTTGATAAACCAGCATGTGCGCTTGACATCAGTTCACATTATATGTGTTTGGTATAACAAAGACTTGTGTGCAAGTGTGCATCAGAATGTCTTGAAACTGTGAAACGCTCATACACAGAATGACTAATACATTAAATGCAGATGTAAAAAAAAAAACAGGATTCATTTTTTGTTCACCATTTATTGTCTATAGTAACATGCATACTTGCTTACAGTTGGTTTTAGTGTGCATTACACAGTTTTATTTTGTTCCCTTGTCTATGTTATATTACCCCAAATGTACTTTACAGGCTTCCTTACCAAAAGTTTTACAACATGATTCATTTCTCACATTTTCAACACATAATGAAGTACTCTCACAAGCCAGTCGCCAAAGATACAAAAGATGTGGTCGATATTAAATCTCGGTCTCTGGTTACTTTTGCCTCCCAGATTTGATAACTATGGGCAAGAATTTCCAAAGTGGAAATGTTTGACAGAGCCAGCACGGATAACAGATAAAATCCCAGGTTTAACAGTCACAGCTTTACATTCTTTGAAGTTGAAAGGTCTCGAAGTGCTTGGATTTGAAATTGCTGACCATCTTTCAAGAAGGGATATACTGTTATCGATGGGTATTTTTTAAATTTTCCGAGTAACATTTGGCCCAGGTCTGTGCCAGATCCACATTCTAGCTGCTCATTGTGCTTCTCTACTCAATAATGGGTTTTAAAAAGGTCTTGGCCCAATTCTATATATTCTCATGGTGGCTATTTTTCTCAGATATCATACTATTGGTGGGAGGCTCAAAAGCCGCGTTAGAGAATGGCTAGTTGTATTACAGATTATAACTTCTCTTCATTTATAATGAAGAAGTAATGAATATATACCATACCAAGTTAAATCAAACTTACTCTACAACTCATATGCCTTTGGAGACAACAGCTAACACTAGAGTCCAACCACTTCCTAGCTAATATTAACATTTGATAGTGTTACACAGCACGATAGTTCAGTTAAAGTTAAACAAGTTGATGATTTTTCAGAGATATTTATGTCTCTGAATAAAAATATACAAATATTTATTGTCTCGGTCTCCCCCGGCCTTTGTCTCGATCTCTAAATGTCTTGCTCTTTTCGGTCAACACTTGTTAAAGGTAATGTAAGCTAGCTAGCTAGCAGTAATGCCAGCTAACAGTAGTGTTAGCGAGCCAAATGTTGTGTTAGCCAATGATTGGTTATTGCAGTAGATACGTTAGCTGTGGTGACTTAGATTTTACTATTATTATTTTATAGTTTTTCATCTAAGGTTTTGTACATTTTACAACCTGGACTACAGAGATACAACATGTGTAACACTATTTGAGCTTCCCATCCTAAGTGTGATGTAAGAGGAAAAATGGCCGCCATGCAAACATGGTACATTGCCAAAATCTTATACCAAACAATAATCTCTATTGTCCACTCTCTCATCCAGTCTCCAAAGTAGTGCAGCTGTTAGGCGAACCATTCCTCAACCATTGTGCGGTATTTATGTACAACAACTAAATAACAGGTTCTCAGTCATATCCCTTTGAGAATCATTTCTGTACTGAATTAATATTCAAAGGTTGACATCTGAATCACACAATATTCACGCATTCAAACCATCCGAGTCACATGGATTACACCGGCTGCCATCTTGGTTTCGTTATTAAAACTAACATAATAATTTGCGAATCTCGATTGATGTTTATAAAATTGGGTCAAACTGTTTAAGAAAAAAAGATTATCTTTACAGCTCAATTATTTACTTGTCTATGTTTAATTGTAAAGTAGGCTGGAGATACATTGTCCCTGTGAATAAGTGCTACACTCACCTCATAATGGATGAAACCAGGCCTAATTTGATTTTCTTTGGAGCAGGATATTTATTTATGAGAAACTAGATAATTTAATTGGGCTTCCAAATAAATACACTCAGTATAAGGAATCCTTCTTCCTCATAAATGGACCAAGAAATCACTGTTGACGTCAACCAGTGAAACAATATCAGTTAATGTCTTTCTGTACTGTGACCTGTTAGGGGGTCACGCTACACTTGACAGAAGTCTTTTCACCAAAGAAAAACTAAAAGGTAATCCGTGTTACACTGGACAGACAGACAAACTAACATCATCATCTACTTGAATCCTGTTTTTATTGGGATAGTTTGAAAGTGCTTTGGCTCGGGATTAAATTCAGAAAACGTGGATCTCTTTAAAAAGAGTGGATCTCTTTTTCTTTTTTGGGCGACTTTTCTGACATGTGCACAACTTCTTTATCATGAACGTCGATCCTGGCCTCGAGTAGAACCCTCCCCTCCCCCCCCACCCCCAAAATAAACCAAATTGCACAACTCACTGCAGCACATTTCAAAAGTAAAACCACATTATAAAAACACTACAGTCCAATCAGCTCATACCGAGAATTAGCCAAACCTATACTGAAAAGAGAGATAGATAATATACCGTATATTACTGTTGCAAGTCTCCTACACTTATAGTATTTATAGTCCAGGGGCTGCGTTCACAAAGCCTCCACGGACAGCAGTGCAGATCCAGGGTCGCGTATGACAGAGTGGACGTGAACTTTGACCCCGGGTCTAGTTGAGGAGCTTTGTGAGTGCATGTCCAGTGCTGTTAAGTGTGGAAGCATTTATATTAAGACCAATACCACAGCACACAGTCACTGGCTGAAATGTTAAGCTTCTGATTAATTATGAAAGAAAACCTTCAAAATAAAATATGAAACAAACCATAAAATAATGGCAGAAGCTCGCTCACTTGCTTTGTTTGTTCAATGCTGTGATATGGAGGCTGAATGATGATTGATCACAGAACTTTAACAAGCTCGGTTTAACAAATAAAACAGCTTAAATCTGGGAGGGTTGTGTCTTTTCTCACAGTTAAACGATGAATCTTTGTCAGAGGGAGATCTGCAGTTTATCACACTGTTAAATAATGAGTTCCAGGTCTACACTGGCATGAAGAGAGTTTGGCCTTCCAGTCGATTATTCCAAAACGATGAGAGAACCAGCATCATATTTCCCTCTGTACACACCTATTATTCCACTTGACTTCACATTTAGGAGTAAATCTTAAAAAAAAGAAGTGGCCGACTATGAAAGTTGTCCTGTTAGCTAACTTCCAAACATCGATGTTGCTGTGTGCAGGAAACTGAAATGTTGGTTCACGTGCATCGTCTTTGATAAATAACTAAATAAAAACATTAAAAATACATTTTTAAAACATTTTCAATCGTCATACTGGAGCATTTTAAATTCTCTTAGTAATTATCTTTTCTCACACATTGCATATAATTTCCTTATTATAGTTTATTATGTGTTTTCTTGAACACAAGTCTCTTGAAAAAGTCTGTTTGATTTCAATACGACGCGTTACACGAAGGATCCAACCAAATTTTAAATTATTATTCTTTTTTTTTAACAATTCAAATTTGGTTTGGGATTTTATTGTGTGCATCTTATTTTAAGTAATTGTTGGGGTTTTTATGCCTTTATAAGGACAGTAGATAGAGAAGGAAAGTGGAATTAGAGAATGGGGTTGTGTTTAGAATCGAACCTGGGTCCAAAGCCTCTGTACATTGGGTGTGCAACACAACCGCTAGGCTATTAAGCACCCCACTGTGTCGTCTTCTGTATTAAATTATTTTTCAAGAAACACTGTTCACTGTTTTACAGTGTATGTAGCTACAACTTGTGATGTAGCAGTACAAATAGGTGTGATGATTTTCTAAAATTTTACGTAGTTCTGAAGGTTATTTCCTAACTTTTCTTTGATTATTGAAGAAAAGTAATCAAATTCAACCCTCTAGCCTATCAAGCTAGGTACATCTGCAGGTACAGTTAGCCAGCAGGCTGCATAGTCATCCGTTACAGGCATTACAGCCACAGTTCACACTATACTATAGAGATCATTTTGGTGCTGATTCCACTGTCTCACGTCTGTTAAAGTGACCAATAAACCAAACTCTCACAGCGCCAGTGCAGCCTTTAAAGACCAGTGCACATGTTTCTTAAACAAGCACGGCCCGGCGAGGCAGCGTGATCCTCTAAGGAGCTATTTGTCCCTGATTTCCCTGACTTGTTTTCATAAATTCTCTCTCAACATTTTGGCAGATAAGTTAAGATTGCACGATCATTATTATTTTTTTCTTGTGCTATATCAAGTGTTTTGTAAACACATTAAGCCCTACTCCCTAGGGGGTCCACCCACCTACAGTTTGAGATCATGTAATAGTGCTAATAATTATCACTCAAATATGTAGGGGGGAGAAGAAGTTGGTGTGTTTGTTTTTTCACAGCTGAGTGTTAGTGGTTAACAACGAGCAGACGGGGGCGGGTGTAGCGCTGTACACACTGGGTGGTTAGACACACAGATCTAAAGGGTTTCAGTTGTTGTAAAGGCGTCGTCGGGGCAACAAAGCGGGGCTAAATTCACAGCCTGTTGCTGTACAAGTCTTGAATGTTCAAAATGCAGCACAATGGGGATGTCAGCATGTGTGTGATCGTATGAATGATTTCATTTTTTAGATTTTTTAAAATTGAAATATTAATCATGTGAAGTGAAACCCTTCATTTTCGACCCCAGTGTCTGAAGGTTTCTCTACTCGGTTTCCCTGTCCCCCCCTCACCCACCAAGCCTCCCCCCCGTCTTTTTCCTGCTCGTTCAAATATCTTTTAGTCGGACCACTCGTTCTCGTCGAGCTCAGAGTCGTCGTCGGACTCGCTGTACTCCACAGCGATACGGCGGGACAGGATGGTGGCCACGTCGTTGCCGACGGGCTCCCTCTTGGCCTCTTGCTCCCTCTGCTCCTGCACCTTTCTCAGCTGGATACCTGGAGGAGACGAAGGAAGGGTGGGAGGATGGTGTGTGTGTGGGGGGGGATGGAGGGGGTGAGCAGGGTTGTGAGTAGAAGTTCGGGGGACCCGGGCAAAATGTTCCTCCATGGGGGGGTCATGTGTAATGTTCTTTTTCTTAATGTTTAACTTGCAGCATATGGTTGGAATTTGTATCTATTTTATTTTGTCAAATTTAATATAAATAAAATTACATCTCATTTGCAGTTTTTTGTGAAGGTGTTTTCCTTTCTTGATGTACAAAAATGTTTTCCTTTTGTAATTTCTTTCATAATGTAAATACAGAAGGCCATAAGGTGATGACCGACCTTCAAACTCACACATAAATATTCATTGAGAATGTCCTTTTACAAATAGCATGAAACTGCTAATTTGCTAATTTAAAAGTAGGTAAATGGAATAACCAGGATTTAAGATTTTAAATTATGATAAAAAGATACAGCTGCAAGATAAATAACTAATAACTTTAAGAAGGAAAAAAAATAAAAACAATAATAATAATAAAATACATTTAATAACAATAATAGTTTTGCATACACAGGTGTATGTTAATGTGTATTATATATATGTAAATTGTACATATAGTAGCCTATATCAAATTGTGTGTATATATATATATATATATATATATAGATTGTATCAAATGTATAATTGTAAACATACTGTACCAAACTGTACAGATATAAGGATTGTATAAATAAATGTAAATATATGGATTGTATAAATATATAAATTATAAAAAATCATAGTATATCAAGTTGTATATATGTTTGGAAAATCATTGGATTGTAAATATCAAATATAGTATCATAAATATAGTATAGCAAATTGTATATAGATAGATTGTATATATAGAGAGAGATTATAAGGAACACAGGAAGTTAATTTAATTTAATAAATATTAATTATTGAGCTGTGGAAAAGGGGTAGGATTAAACAAGTTTTATACTTCTTCCTACTCCTTTTCAGGCATATCAACTGAATGTAATTTGCTTTTTTTCTTTCTTTGTGAAATAATTTGAACATTGTTTTTTGTTTATTGTATTTTCGTGCTTTTCATTTTGTTTTGTATTTTTTGTTTGATTTTATTTGATATGTCTGAAATAAATTGAATCAATTAATCAATTAATCAATTAAACTAGTTCTTACAGTGTCAAAATAAACTTTAGCTTGAGCTCTTAAAAAGACGTAACTATCAACACACTTACCTCTACGTATGGCAGCCAGCAGGTCGGAGCGGGCGTCGCTCATCGGGATCATCCCCAGCATGGTGGACTTCCTCGCCGCGGGCCCTGCATCCCCCGCTGCGTGGGGCGACGATGGGTGAGCGTGGAATCCAGTGGGGACTCCGGGCGGAGGAGGCGGAGGAGCAGCAGGGGGCGCGCCGGAGGGAGGGTGGGCGGGGGAGGGCACGTAGTTGGCCGGGGGAGGAGGAGGGGAAGGGGAGTAGGGACGGGAGAGGGCAGAGGATGTCGGCGGGACAGCAGAGGCGGCGGCGGCGGCGTTGGGAGGGACCGCGGCAGAGTCGAAGGCAGTCTGGGCGGAGGGGATGGTAGGCGGAGGTGGGGGAGGGGCAGGTGGGATATAATACTCGGGGATGGTGGAGGGTTGGCCGCTGGTGGGAGAGAAAAGATGGCGGGTTATAGAGCTACTCGGTTTCCCTTTCTGCCTTGAACGTTGAGCTAAGCTAACCGTGTCCAACGCTAACTTTATATTCAGTGTGTCATTACTTTTCTTTCACTATTCACAACAAAACAAATAATTTCATTTCCAATATATCCAAACAATTACTTGATACTCTTTATTGGCCGGGGTGCGGGGCTATACAATAACTCAGTGTTGGAGTTTAGTTTCATCAGTTATTTTGCTTCAATCCTGCAAAATCATTTTCTTATGCATCACAAATTGGAGTAACTTTCCTCTTTTCTCTAACATTCTTGTGTCCTTCTGTGCAAAACGGCGGACCAAGATTCAAATGAAGTACACGAGAGAGGGATATGAACTGTGTAAAGGGTAAATGTGTATTTTTAGAAGTCTCAGATCTTTTGTTTTATGGGGTTTTTGGGTCCTAGGAGGAGTCACGAAGAGACATTTAGAAAAAGGTGAGACAAATCCAATTTTAAATTCAAAGCAGCAGCCTGCTGACATTAGCCTGGCCTTTCTCGTTTCAACACTACGTTACATTTAGTCATTCTGTCATCGGCAAAAAGAGCGTACCCACCGACTGAACACCTTTCCAGATGATTAAGATTTGAGCCTTAGTTAGAAACACTTTAGTTTTCTGAATAAACCAAAAGTACTACAATGAAACTGATCATCTTAAACACTGGTTGACATTCAGGTATTTGTACATTTTAGGAATTCTACCACACAAAGATTCTGTTTATTATGGGAAATAATACTCAAACACAACAACATTAAAGAATAGTTATTAAACCTACCCATGCGCTGCCCGGTAATCCTTAACAGACTGCTGCCTCGGCCCGTTAACCGTTGGATCTCCACCGGCCTGGACCCCGTGTCCTGACGGGGTCCTGCCCAACGAAGCCGCATGCCGCCCTCCTGCCGCGGGCCCCGCTGCTCCGGGGGGCTGGTTGGCCGGCCTGAGTCCTCGGTCCAGTGACTGAGTCTGGGCCGCAGCGCTGAGGTGGTCTCTGGCTTGGAGGTCGGCGGGGTGGACGGTGCCGGGGGCCTGGTTGGGGGGGTGGCTGGGGCTGGCTGGATAAGAATCTGACGCCATTGACCTGAACAAAGAAGGGTGTTAAGTTGAAAGCTGTGTGAGTAATAACTGATAAGGATAAGGAATTAATTTTGTTTTGTGATAAATATAAGATAGTACTTTATTAGTCAGGAAGAAATCTGGTGCTAGATTACTAAAATTAAGATTGTATTTTCAGTCTTTTTTTTTTCTTTATCCTCATATTCTGTTTGTTTTTTGCATAAATCTCTGTGTTCCTGTAGCAGGAATCAAGTTGCCTCTTAAGCGTTCAATATTATTGTTATTATTATTTTTTCTCATGGTCCACTGAACAGCTCCTACATGTCACCTTTTGTACATTTTGTGTTTTTTATTATCATTTTTTTTTACATTTTTAAATTAAATTTTATATATTGTAATATCTTCTTATACTGTATTATTTAAGTTGTTGCTAGTTCTGCTTTATTTCTTTGTTCATTGTTTAGCACCAATACACCAAGTCAAATTCCTTGGATGTGTAAATGTACTTGCCAATAAACCCCGATTCTGATTCTCTCAAAAGGCTGGATGTCACATTTACATTGATGTGTTTTAAATCAGTTTAACCAGAAGAGGGCAGCAAAGAGCTTTAAAGAAAACAGTGGGTCGGTGTGTTAAGCTCATGCCTTCATTCATATTTACAGATGTGTGCTTAAAAGTGTGTATTAGGTGGTTTTGTAACACTATAAGCGGTTTATACTGCACCAATACTATTTATAGATTTTCAAGGCTTATATAAAATACTAAAAGTCACTCAAGTCTCAAGTAATTCTTTTAGGTCATCCACATGTAGAACCAATAACCTCCAAAAAAAAAAATAATCCTCAAAATGTGACAGCTTCTGTGGATACAAATTCAAATGAATGTCAAGTCCCTGGAGAGACTTGTTGTCAGGTTGGATTGTGTCAAGGTGACAGGACGTTTGTTTACCTGCTGTCAGGGGACAGGGAGCCTTCTGAGGACATGCCATGGTACGGGGATGGGGTGAGCCTGGCGTCTGGTCTGAACTCTTTGTCGTAAGCCAGGACGTTCCACTCCTGGCGTCTGTTACGAGCCTTACGCACCTTTGGAAGTAAAACACAGGAAGTGTACATTTCTGTTTTTATGATACAGGTTACCATTCATGTGAAAGTAACTTCCTCAAACCATGCCTGTTAACAAATGCATGACAAAAGAGAGTGTGTCATAGTTTATACTGAAGGAAGTAAAATTGGTTAAAAGGTCCATCCGTCACCAATTTATTTATCTATCCACCAACTTCCTGTCTGTCTGTCAGTCAATCCGTCCATCCAGCTCCATGTTAATGGCCATTGGAGACTGGCTCACTTACTTGACACTGAATGACTTTCATAAACATTTATTGAAAACGTTTTTTTCAGAGTGATAAATTGTTCCACATATTGGCACCACTATCTGCTCTTTAAATCTACTCATGAAATCTGAGTTCATGGAGTTCTTTTACTGGCTGGCTCAGCACCAGCGTCACATTCGTTTCTTCTTCAGGACCGTTTGCAGTTCAATCAATTCTGCAATCCATACTGCTGCAGTGGTGATTAGCTCATTTGCAGCACTGATGTGCAGAGCAGAAGTAAATGACACAGATGTAGGGTAAGATATGGCACACGTCCAAATGACTGCTATGACGCTTGGGAATTGGTTTTAGGTGAGTGGTTAGAGCCTGCACCCTACACAGAGGCTACAGTCATTGATGCAGCTGCCAAGGGTATGACCTCTAACCTCGGGCCCTTTGCTGCCTGTCATTGTCAGTGTTTTTTGATAATTTTGCACTATCTGCTTTTTAAACATTGCGATACATATATAAATAACACAACTCAGAAGGTCAACATATTATATTCAGGTCTAATTACAGATTTTTTCCTCAACAGTTTATAGGTTCTTGCTTTAAATTACACATATTTTTATCCCTGCAGGGTTATGTACATTTTTAATTGCACAGTTTAAGTTTGTTTCATCTAGGGGTATTCTTTAAATCTTTTTTTCAGGTTAATATATATGTATGGGAGGGGGGCGTCGGTTTTGTGGTTTAATTTGTAACAAATGTTTCATGTCATGTACGTCTTTGTAACCTGCTACTGGATGCTTTGAATTTCCCTCGGGATCAATAAAGTATCTATCTATCTATTCATTAGCATTCATTAGCCGAAATAGTATGCAATGTTAAGGCAGTTTGTAATTGGTCAACAAAGCAAACAATCAGGTTAAAGTTTGCCAAATGCTGATTTTAGACTTTGGCAAATTTACTTTTTTTTACAAATTTGGGAAAATATTAAAAGAAATAATTCATGTAAATTCACAGTTTTTAAATCTTTACATTAAGATTTAGTGAACACATCCTCCTTTACCTTCTTCACCTCTCTGCCCGGGTCCTCAACCTGCTTCTGCTGCTCCTGAAACAGACACAGAGGCAGACAGAGAGAAGGATAAAAGACAGGGCAGAAAGTTGGTCATCGATCACTGGTTTCTGCAGGGCAGTGGGAGGAAACAGGACCCCATCACCAGCTCTTTTAACATGAAGGTAATAATTCACACTGAGCGAAACCACACACTCACACAGACTAGTCTACACATGAACACCCGGACACTACTGACACAAGAAGAATGATGGACCAAGAAAAAACGTCTGGGAACACGGGACAGGAAGCAAACCAAACACGGAGGGTTAGAGAGCAGGTGAGGTGGTGAGCGAACGCAACACACACAAACACACACACACACACATAGAGAGGGAGGGTGAGTGTCTGTGTGCTTTAGTGTTACTGGATTGGTCTGTTTGAATGATGTCTTACCTGAGTTTGTCTAAATGATTTGATAGTGTATTGTGTGTTAGAGGGGTATGTTTGGGGTAAAGTGAAAGGGCAGGTTAGGGGGGGTCGGGGTTATCTTACAGAGATGGACAGGGGGCTCCTGGGTGGGGCTTGTCTGGAGTGGGGCCTGTCAGGGTGGGCCGGACAGCCCTATGGAAACATGGGAGAAAGACAAGCTGGTGTGTTAAGACTGAGCAGAGGAGAAAGAGGAGGAAGGAAGGGCGGGGTGTTTGTCTTGGAAGGAGAAGCTACTCCTTAGTTTCAAAAGAAGAAGAAGTAAAGTGCAGAGAAGTTGGAGCAATCCTCCTGCAGATGGTTTTCAAACCTGTTGTTGTTTTATTTTTTTTATGGAAAAAAAAAATGTTTTTAGAGGGATTTTATTCTTCCAATTTTCCAGATTGAAGGGAGGGAACAGAAAACATGTGAGCAGCATTAACTTGGACAGAAATATTGACAAATCGCAGCAAAACACATACAGCAGCAGTTGTTCAGGGGCTCCTGACTTTGAATGAAAAGGGATTAGCACTAAAATATTTAATAAATCTGTGCCAGTCAAAGAGAAAACTTTGTGAAAAAAAAGTTTAAAGGCTATATATGTGATTTTTCAGACTTAAATGTAATAGAAATCAAGTATATACTCTGAAAATAACTCTGTGAGGCATGACTGTCTACAATGAGTGTAACACCCGAGTCCCACTGTCTGTGATGCTTTCAGAGTTTTCAGAGTCCTATCTTCAGTTTGTTTACATCGCCGGGACGGCCGGCTGACTCCTCCCCTCATGTATAAAAGTTGTTTAATTGAGGGACTAGAGAAAAGAAGAATAACATACTGTACTCACTGCTTAACTGTGTTTCTAGATCACGCTCATTTCAGGTAAATTTACATGCAGTGTGAAGATACGAGCATAATAAAGATCGCTAGCATTAGCATGCTAACACAACAATGCAGTGCAAGTTGTTTTGGTTTCATGCTGGTGCTCAAGGGCGACATCTGCTGGATCAAAAAATCACATATAAAGCCTTTAACAGAGAACTAACTGGAAACGACAAAAATGTCCAGAATAATGTTTACCCTTTTGGATAAAACAAAAACTAAAGCTGGTCCAGCCCAAAAGGGATCCAGCTGAGGCCCTGCTGATGACGCTACGTTACCTGTGCGTGACAACTCTCCGCCTGCACTGCTGCACATCTGTGATGTCCACACAGACCTTGAAAACTGATTATTTTCTTTGTGCCATGTTATCATTAGTTCTGCCATAAAGCCTATGAATACACAAAATAATAGCTGTAATATATATTATATACAGCATCTGTATTTCACCTATTGTTGAAAGTAGTTTTCCCCTTTGGATATAAATTTGTCAAACGATAATGAGCCTGTCCAACTGCTGCTGTATCAATAACTAATTACATAACAAAGCAAAGCTCAATGGTAGGTACAGTCAAATACAAGTGCTTAAAAAATAAAATTACAGCGTAAAAAAACAACAATTAAGCAGGTAGAAACAGCAAATCAAAGCAGCAGATGAATTTCACATACTTTCCTGCCACACTTCCACACTCACATCCAGCATCCAGAACACATATATACAGTACAACACACCAACAAGCCAAGGCCCTCCACTCACAAATCCATGTTCACGAGCTACAGCAGCACACAACAACACACAGCCGTACCTTCTGACGTCTCTTCTCCTTGCGTTTGTCCTCTGTGGCCTGCAGCATCTTCTCCTTCCACAGGTTGAAGAAGTAGGACGGGTCGGTGTAGAACTTCAGCGCGTCCTTTTTGTCATCCCTGCACAGAGCAGACACAAAAACCATCCACACTAGTTTATTCAAGAGCTATAGGGAGAAACAAAACCCCAATTCGATTGATTAAATTCCCTCAGCTATTATGTAGAAACCAGACAACAGCAATAAGTGACTTGGTTTGTTTTTTGATAAAATGCTACATGTACCCCAAAAACCTTCAAAAACTAGGAATTATAATCTTGATAATACAATTACACGTTTTTAAAAGCATTTGACGGATTTTTGCAAAACAAGCAGATTCTTTAAAAGCAAATACGATGATTGAGATCACTGACCTGTACGGGCTGAGGATGTTGAGCGGTGGAGGTTTGTCACCGCGATGGTACATCTCCACCACAGGGTTGGGGACGGAGGTCCTCGACACCACCTGCTGGTCCTGAATGGTACTGCTCTTAAAGGCCTTCCGCATGTTGATATCCTGCAGGGAAACTGGAGATTTAAGGAGAAGAAAAAAAAAAAGGATTTAATAAACAGTGCAGTAAACATTTTGAGAATTAGGCCAAAAATAAACGTGTGGAATTATTTGCAAAGGAATCCGTAACACTGTTTGACAACATAATCCCTCAGAACAGCTGTTTTAACTCTTGCAGTGTTGGATTAACAGCAAAATCCTACATGAGCAGCAGCGTCCTCTGCTCTCTGCTCTCTGCTCTTTCAAAATTACACTCAAGAATTAAGTATGAGAATGAAGGAGGAGAACAGGATGTCTTATTTTATGTATTTAATGGACCTAAAATCATTGATCAGCTGGGACTTAAATTCAAAGTGTTATGCAACCAAAGTGAACTCCAATCAGCGCTTGTTTGGGAAATAATTTGTAAATTTCAATCATAATATCGAAGATTTTATTTTACCAATTCAGCTTTGTAAAAGCACTGATTTATCAATATTACTGTGGACAATAAGGCTGTTAAAGGATTTTCAGGAGGGCAGACTGTTCAGTGTCAATGGAGGTTTATAAAATATATAAAATCTAAATAGAATTATAAAAATACATTAAATGTACCCTTTGTTTACATCTACTATCTAAGTCGTAAAACTTCTGTACATACAGAACACTTTGGGATTTAACTTCCGCATGAAAACTAAAGCACGAGTTCATGAATTAAAAAAATTAAAACATTGGTAATGTTCTTGTGAGTATTTATAATAGCACAAACTACACATGCAAATAGACTAATACATAATACAAGCAGCTTTTCAGCATTATAATAAAAACACATACATATGCATAGACACACAGAAGGTGATAATAGGACAGCAGGGACAGATTAGTCTCAGAGCTTGTTGCACCAGCTTAATGAGCATCGTTTACTTACACACACCCACACACACACACACGTTTGTCTATGTATACATGTGAGGACTTTTATTAACATAATGTATTCCAGAGGATCTCATTCTAACCTTCAAGCATCACAATTGAATGTTTGATCGCAACAAGTACACAAAAAACCTTCTAATTGTAACGTTAAAGGTAATTCTGAAGACTTCAAATCAGTCCCTAGAGTTTGAGTGACCAAAATGTTCTCACAAGGCAAAACAACCCCAAGACCACAAAAGGAAGCCACACAAAAAAACATGGTCCCCACAATGCAGCTATGAGAACTATGGTAGTTTTTACTCATGAGACCTCTGGATGCCTTGAGTGTTGTAAAGCCTGCAGGAATGTGTGAAAATATAATTTGTCAACCAAAATATCCCCACATGGTACAACAGTCCCCGTAACATAGCTGCAAAAACGGAATTTGGTCCTCAAAAAGCAAATAAACGAGTAGGATGAAAGATAGTGGTTGTATTTTTCTTTCGATGCTCATGAGATCTCTGAATGCTTTATGTATTAGGAAGTCTGTAGGAATGTATTGTAATGTGATTTGTCTGCCCAAATGTCCTCAGCCTGATTGGTCCCTGTAATGAAGGTCAGAAAAATGAAAGTGGTCCTCACAAAGCAGCTAAACGAGTACAGTAAATAAAACACTTGTATTTCTGTTTTTGATAGATATGACATCTCTGAATGCGTCATGTTTTATACAAACTGTAGGAAAGTGTGATAGTATGATTTTTCTACATATAACAAGAGCCAATGTGTGTGTGTGTGTGTGTGTGTGTGTGTGTGTGAGAGAGAGACAGTAACAGGGAAAGGGAGAGTACGAGACACTGCACATATGTGTGTCAATCCTTTAACCCCAGGGGAGATTTAACGCCACTGTGCTGCAATGCTATCCAGGATCAAGCAGATGGTTTAACACACACACACGCACGCGCACACACACACACACACACACACAGGTTCAGTGAACACTGGACCAGTACATAATAAGGTTAAACCGTGTCAGTTTGACATATGTTCCTACTAGTGATTTACTTTACTCTCTCTACTGTAAACTGTTTGTGTTAGCTATAAAGAGCACTAATGGGAATGAGGATGGAGTTTTGTTAACCTTAAAATGCAAAGACTTACAAGTAAAAAAAATTAAAGCGATAGGCTGTTTGATGCATGAGTGTGTATATATGTGTGTGTGGGTGTGTGTGGGTGTGTGTGTGCACAGATTCTGCAGTCAACGCACACTCCTGTCTGCTCGCTGTTTGATCATTCCTTCCTAAGCTTCTGTCCCTGCGGCTAAATGAATAATCCACAAAACTAGCAGCTAATGCAACTTTCATTCAGACACATCTTCAAAGAGACCTCAAGCTCTTCCTTTCTTTTTGAACACACACACACACACACACACACACACACACACACACACACACACACACACACACACACACACACACACACACACACACACACACAGTATTGGCATGTTCATCATTTCTCTCTCTCTGAACCATCCACACTCCTCTCACTCTCTTGTCTTGCAGTCAGTGCACATTTAAATGATGAAAACAAGTTATAAAAGATGAGTGTATTAAAGTCTCATTCGGTGGCTTGCTGTCGCCTGACTTAAACATTTATATTTTTCTGAATTAGTGCGGATGGTTTCACGAAAAAACATTTTCCTACACAAAAGCGCAAAAAAAATAAAACTACAGTTCCAACAATGGCCACTAGAGCCTGGCTCCAAAAGTGAGTGAACCCCACATCGGGCCACATATTTAAAGTTGAACAAAAAAGTTTTGTTGTTTTCGTTTCATTCCCCAATCATGACAACTTTTGACGTTCCTGTTTAGCTCGTGTGCTGTTTAACGAGCCTGCTTATAAATGTCCTTTAGTATAACCAGATTACTTTAGCAGTTAGCATTTGCTGCTAACTCCTTGCTGCTCTCTAGCTTCACTAACATCCAAGTAAAATGAGATAAATGAATGCTTTTAAGAGCTTTTAGTCATGTTACAGCAGCTTGACAGATGGATTGCTATACTTCTCTTTATCCGTCTTTTCCCATGAACAGAGTGTGAAACTACAATTCTCTAGAGTGGAAAACAGACAACAATCAATGTTTTGTTCTCCTCAAAAGTTCACATGAAGTTCGATTTCATGAATTAAAATCAATTTGTGTTCGGAGAGTTCGAGACTAATTTTAGCATCTACTCAGATACTTGATCAGTAGGCTACAGCAAACTCTCGACAAAGATAGGAATGAAGTAAGATGCCTCACTCGCAAGCTAGTTCCGTATACCGGAATTACATTACATTAATTGGATTCATGCTGACCGGGTTGGGGCCACTCCGAGGTTGCCTGCGGGCCGCATTTGGCTCTTGGGCCGCCAATTGAATAACCCTGATGTAAACCATTACCACATTTATATTGTTTATTTATTTCAGCACAAAGAGGCATTTTCACCATTAAGACTATAATGACTGAAAAGAACACATGATTACATATTAATTACACTGGCATTGTTTGAATAAATCTGTTTTATTATACTTTAAATTATTTGATTACATTATTAGAACCACATTGATAAGAGACATCTTTCCTCTGTCCTTCCTTCATGTCTGGTTTCCCTTTTTCTTTCCTTTCATGTTTTTTCTTTTTTTATTCCTCCGATCCTTCCCACCACCTTCATTTCATTTTCTCTCCTTTTTCATCTCACTTCCTTCTTTCCCTCTAGCTGGCTCTAATCATCTCCCTGTCCACATTTCCTCTCTCATTTCCCTTTTATGCTTTCTTCTTTAATCATCCTCTGCTTGACTTCTTTCTTTATTTCTCTTTGTCTCAAGAATGTCATTTTAACTTTCTCTGTCTTTTACTGCCCCTTCCTTCCTTCTTTTTTCTCCATCTTGATTTTCCAAATCTTCTATCTCTCTTTCCTTTCTCGTTTTATCGTCCTCCTTTTTCTGTATTGTGCATGTGGCAGTAGTGAAGTATGAGAAAGAGAGGGGGGTGAAGACAGTGAAAGTGTGGTATGAGATGGAGAAAAATTGTGAGTTAGGAGACGGAGGCCTGGAGATGGACAGAAGAGGAGAGGGGAGATGAAAGAGGGAGCAGGGGATGGGTAAGAGTAAGAAGAGGAGGAGGGAAAGGGAGAAGGATAAGACAGAAGACTGCTGAGCTTTTTCTTTTCATCCTCGTCTGTGCTGCTTGATCTGACGCTTTCTGTCTGAGGCCGCCGTGCTGCAGAATGACGAGGCAATATCAGCATAGAGAGAACGAAAGAAAGAAAGAAAATAAGAGGGAGATGTAAAGAGGGAGGGAAGCAAGGAGGAAGAAAAGGTGGGTTAATGAGAAGACGGAAGGGAGCCGAAACAGTAGAGAAAAAGAAAAATTAAATGAGTGAAAAGGACGAGAGTTTAGACACAAAGGGAGACAGAAAATATAAATAAAAAAGATACGAAGATGAAAAATGAAGCAAAATCTGACTGAATGATGGAAGAACGAAGGACAAAAGACGGAACGAGGGACGAAAGGCAGAGGGGGAAAAGAAGAGAAATAAATAGGACAGCGAGATTCAAGTTTTCTCACATCTCACATAAAAGGTTAGTGTGAGCCTCTGGGGCCACCGTAGTCCTCTCTGAAATCCCCAAATGTTACCACGGATTGTGAGTCCGACTGCGTGTGTGTTTCTGTGTCTGTGTGTGTGAGCAGGCCTATCAATTACTGATTTTATAGAATTGACCTTCAGAGGCAGCGATGAGCTTAATGGTGGAGCTAATGATTGTGAATCACACTGTGCACACAAACCGCACACTCACACACACATAGCCACCGGCGTCTGAGCAATGAAGCAAGTGGAACAAGAACATGTCTTATAAAACATTAGAGAAAGAAAAGTTGTTTTTTATTTACCCCATTTTTCATTGTTTTACAAGTTAAAGTCAATGAGGGGAAATAAAACCGAGGTGTGGTTTGACTGAAACAATCAAAGCACACTCGGGTGATAAGACAGTAACCACGCATCTCTGGGAGTCAGGAAGGATGAAACTCCCTGTGACAGAAACTCTTCGTCCGACATGACACATTCAGGACAAAGGTAACTGAAGAATAAGAAATAAAGGTCAAACTGTTTAAGTCCAAACACACACACACACACACACACACACACACACACACACACTCTCAGTGTCCCTACCTTCCTCCACTGTGGAGTCGAGCTGGGTGACCTTCACAGCCAGCTGGTCCACTCTCTCCTGCAGGCTGCTCATCCTCAGGTAGAAGCTGTTGGCTTCATTAAACAGCTCTCCGAAAATGTCCTCTGCATGACGACCTGCACAGAAAACACACACACACACACACACACACACACATACACACACACACACACACACGCACACACACACACACACACACACACACACAGATACACACTTTTAGGATTTAAATTATTATTTTTTTTTTAAAGGTACAATATGTAGATTCCACCACCAGGGGGCTCTTGATCAATACTACAATAACAAGAGATGACGTCGAGGCTAGCGGGGAATCATGGGAGTTCTCTCTGCGTGTTTAAAAAATGACAAAAGACTGAAGTAAAGGAGCAATATTATTGGATGTATTATAATAATAGGATCTATAAGAGAGACATCGCAGTATATATTTGTTTGTATATGTGCGAATATGAAAACTTTTTAGAGAACATTAACCGCAAAAAACAATGATTGGTGTAAATTCAAAATCCTCCTAGTTTGTCCGTTTAACATCCGAGCAAACATTGGCCGACTCCAGAATTCAGAAGTACGTTTACAAAAAAAAGCTATTTGCCTTGTTGTTTTGGTGCATTAAAGAACAGAAAGGCAGAATATAAAAGTATACAGCTCGTAAACAGCAGCACTCCTACTGCTGTGGGGACTTGGAATTTGGTTTGGTGCACCTTGGCGCCCCCTGAAGGGTTCTGTCTGCAACTGCACTGTCGTAAGACACATAACGCTGTTGTGTGTGAACTAGTGCTGTAATAATAAACATTTTATCGTGTGCAGTCGACCCAAAGGTGTGACGTGCGCAATGCAAATGATCATGACTTTCACTTTAGGAAATAAAAGAGCACAAAAAGGTAAGAAAATAAAAGTCTAAAAATAGGCCGATAAATCAGGAGATAATCGATAAGAGACACAAAGAGAGGGAGGTGTAGCTGCTCCTACTCCTTCTTCGTCTGTCTCAGCAGGGTATTCACATGTCTCACAGCAGGAGGCGGGCTCTCCTGCTGTGAGACATGTGAATACTTAATACAACATATCTCTCTGTGTGAGAGAGAGAGTGACTGAGTGAGAGAGAGAGCGACTGAGTGCATGTTAGACAGAGACAAGTCCAAATATTTAAACGTTCTTACTGAGATGCAGAAATCTCGCCTTCCTCGCTGACACTGCTAAACCTAACTGAATGCACACACACATACAAACACACACCTGCTGCATCGATGCAATATCTCTCCGTCTATCACATGACAGATGGAGCAGAGGCAGAGCGCTCGCTCACTCATTCACAGTGAGCTGAATTTCCATCCCGACTTCTTACAGAATTGTAGCAGCCTCTCCTCTAACATTTCCACCAAATGATCTCTCTTCATGCTGCACATACAAACATACAGCAATTACAGCGGTGAATATCTGCATAACTTTCAAATCGCTGTAACAGAACAAGAGAAGTTAACAGCTGGTATGTTAAGAGCTGCAGAATGCTGACTGCATTCTGTTTTTTTACTGTCGGTCGTCCTTTACGGCGGGGTCGAAGCGGCCGTTTTGGCAACTTGTTTACGTTTTATTGGGAGTCCATAAAATAAAATTCCACCTTGGGTTGACTTCTTCAAACAGCCCCGTTTCACACTAATCCATCAAACCACACACGGCGGCAGCTGCCCTTCATGCTGACTCGTTTCCTCTCAGCATCAGCAGCGTCGCCATCCGCAGACAGAATCACCATCACGGTTTCACACCTTTTACTGTGATCTGTTTGTCTAAAACATGGCTCTGAATTTATTAGTGTCGGGATGGGATTGAGCTAAAACATGCAAACAGCCAACACACCACGATGTGACTGCTCATGACGAACTTTGAAGCTGTAATCAGCTTTAGTGTATCGATATGAGGCAATATATCATCGTCTTAACTCGTCTGATAGTTGTAACAGGAAGTGTCAAACACGACATGTTTATTGTTGCCATTGAAACGCAGGATGCTACTGAAGGCTGCAGTGATGTTGTTGCGTCGTCTGTTAATCGTCTGTAAACATATTATCTTCCTCAGGTCGGTTTCGCCCAATCGTCTTCCCTACGGTTAACTCAGAGTTCGTTTTCATTGGGGGAGGGGAGGTGGTGTAGCAGACAGAATCACTCCCATGATTCCCCACCAGCCTCGACGTCATCTTTCATTATTGTGCTGATTGAGAGCCCCCTGGTGGTGGAATTTACACACTGAGTATTTAATATTCATTTAAAGGCTTTATATGCAATTTTTTTGATCCAGCAGATGTCGCCCTTGAGCACCAGCATGAAACCTAAACAACTCACGGTGCATTTTTGTGTTAGCATGCTAATGCTAGCGATCTTTATTATGCTGGTATCTTCACACTGCATGTAAATTTACCTGAAATGAGCGTGATCTAGAAACACAGTTAAGCAGTGAGTACAGTATGTTATTCTTCTTTTCTCTAGTCCCTCAATTAAACAACTTTTATACATGAGGGGAGGAGTCAGCCGGCCGTCCCGGCGATGTAAACAAAGTGAAGATAGGACTCTGAAAACTCTGAAAACATCACAGACAGTGGGACTCGGGTGTTACACCCATTGTAGACAGTCATGACTCACAGAGTTATTTTCAGAGGATAGACTTCTATTATATTTAAGTGTGAAAAATCGCATATAAAGCCTTTAATCAGATAGTGTCATGTATCATCAAGTCTTGCAGTATGTCAATTATCGCAGAATCCTTGTCTCCTGATATTGAAGTTATCATTGGCCATGGAAGCGTTTTGTTTTGTTTAGCACAGTATGGTATAAATCCATTCCATAGTGTACTCTATCATGTTGTATGGTGAGTTACCCTGCAAACCCAATCCTTAGTGTTACAGCATGTCCTAACAGCATGCGAGCGTTAGCGACAGAATCAGCTTGATTCCTCCAAAAAGCTCAGTGACCCGCTGTAGGTACCTGCCTTAGTTCATTTCATCTGTAGACCTGAGGCAGGTACCTACAACAAAACAACTACAGGACACCTCACGAGACAGTTTTACCAACAAAATAGAAATATTTGTTGAATAAGAAATAAGAGACACATATAAAAGTCCCTGGTTTAAAATGCTGGGTATGCAGGAAGTGGAGACACAATACATACAAGTACAAGTTTGTTTTTTTGAGTATATTTTGAGAGGTTAAGTAGTTGTCACAGTCCCTGATATGTGCTGGTCATTTCTTCAAGGACTGTGTGCCTCCAACAGACCCCTTCTTATCATCTAAATCCAGTTCTTACTCCTCGGTACATTACACTCTCCTCCGGACTCTTAACTCAAACATCTGTACATGTAAAACATCCAGAGGAAAAAAATGACTCACTCAGACTGCCCAGCTGTTTGATGATGGCCGCCAGGGTGCTGTTGGTGACACACTCCAGTTCACTGGTCACCCCATCTGGCAACGCTCCACGGCAGAGATGCCGGGGCTCAATGTTCCTCTTCACCAGCGGCATGTTGGTCTACTCCTGGGGGAAACAACAGAAGAGAGACCGGGGGGGAGAGGTGATAAGTTAGAATCAACCAATCAGAGCCAACAGCCAAGCTGTGTCTGCCACTGCTTGACTGAATTCTGTCGAGTGTTTTCTGACATTTGTTTGACATGCTGTGGCTCATTATTTAATCTCCCTGTAGGAAATATTGGCTCCTCACTGACGGATCAAAAAGAAAGAAAAAGGCTGAGGGAGAATGTGTCTGTGCTCAGCTGTGAGTCGTGATGGACGTGGAGGTGTCATGTCCGCCGTGGGGGGGGGGAGGGAGGGAAGGGGGGGGGGGAGTCGCTCATCACACTGCTTAATGTCAGCGCGGCCGGGACGAGCCAAGAGCCAAATGAGCCGGAAAGAAGTTTCTAAATGGTGCTAACGAGACGAAACCGCAGCCAGAGCGACCGTGAGGGACAGAGAGAGAGAGAGAGAGAGAGAGAGAGAGAGAGAGAGAGAAGTGAAGGGTAAGAAAATGAGAGGAAAAAAAATGAGATGGTTAAAAAGAGAAAGAGAGGGCATAGCTGACCAACAGAGCGAGAAAAATAGAAGAGTGTGTTCAAAAAGAAAAGAGTGTTTCAGTGTGTGAGTGGACGAGCTGTGAGCTCCACATAGAGCCAGGATGTCGTAATGTGAGTGAAAGACTCAAGTCATGAGAAGAGAGCATTGATATGAGGGCAAATATTCTCAGTATAGCGACCACTTCAGCGTCGTTCATTTTACGTCACATCTTACATCAGGAGACCCCCCACCCCCCCCCCCCCTCCGGTCTGACGGGTATAGTCTCCCACTGTGAGGTGTATATGTGAACAGCAAGGTCGGGAGAAACTCCGGAGCAGTCCTCCTGAAATGATCTTGATTCTTTCAAGAGTGCATATGTGAAAACGGCTTATGATTATATTTGTTTTGCTTTTTTTTGATTTGCGCTCAAACGTTTAATTTGATCAAGTCCCAAACTCAACTCTCAACCTGCTGCGCTGTCACTGGCTGGAGGAAACACACCAGCTCCCCACCCAGAAAGGTCCAGAGTCAACCAAATCAAAGCAAAACAGACACAGTCACCACCACAGGATGGAGGCCCAGAAGTGATGATTGAGCAGTATAACTTTATCACAAGTCGAAATGTATTTTTTGGTGAAAAGTGACTGACTCTACCTTTCACTTCATTTTTAAACATTTAAAGTGTGAAACGTTTTGAGGGTGCAACTTTCCGTCGTGCAACTTTCCGTCGTTGTATGCATATCCTAAACTGAAATATGTTACTGACTACGAGTTGGATTACGATATCCCTTTAAGAGTGCGTTTCTGCAACACCGTCGTAACTAAGCTCAGCCATCATTAAGTCTTTGTACATTTATATATATTCCACAACGGCATAAAATTAGTGTTCCAGTCTGTGAATTCTAATTCTAACAGCACGACATGTAGAGGAACAACAGGTACTTCACATACACACATTCTGACATGCGCACACACAGCACCATTCTCCCCCACTGGTTGCGCCGGCCCCGCCTCTGTCACTTCCTCTGTAGGCGGTACAAAGGGGGGGATCACTACTTCCCTTTCATGAGAGCTCTTTGACATTCACAGTGAAGGCAAGATGCCGCAGGGACGTAAAAAGAAATCCATGAACAGGAAGTGTGCGTGGGGCGAAGCTATAAAGAACATTTTTGACAAATCTTCAAAGAATTTGAGCAGAAACGAGATCCTGCAGTGACTGAACCTGCACTTTGCTCCCTGAAGCAAGTGAATGTGAGCGACACGGAGGGAGAGAAATTGAGGACAAGAAGTTGCACAAAAAAGTGTGCGAGAGACTCCCGACACGTGAGGAGAGCGCTCGGCTCCTCTCACTTTGGACTGAACTCGCTCTATGTGGGACACGCTTGTTATTTTTGGGCCACGATGTTGTGTGCGAGTGTGTTAAGACGGGACTGTGTGCACGTGACGTGTGTGTCTATGTGCTTCAGAATCAAAGTAGGCACGGTTTCTCATTGTGTGTGAATGTGGGAGGTGTGCGTTATCAGGTCAGCGCTCTGGAAACGTGCCATCCTCGAGCTCTCTCACGCTGCCACAGTGAAAATGCCCGCGATGAAAGGAACGGGAAGAGGTAAACAAGAAACACATGAATGTATCGCCTGGATGTGTGTTAGCGTGTTAGCGTGCTATCACCAATCTGTTGCGTCAATTCTGCACGGATCTACACTCTTAAGAATGCATCGGATGTGTAGCGTGCTCCTTAATTTGTTTATCCAGGCCGAACCCAAACACGCACAAGTTTAATGAAAAGTGACTCGTTCGTCCCCTTTACGTCTCCCTCTCTCACTCTCCTGCTCCTTCTCCCTCTAACAGCTTCTGACATCCAATTACACAATCCACCTCCGATTGTGTCTTTAGAGTGTGATCGAGCTTGTGTGTGTGTGTGTGTGTGTGTGTGTGTGTGTGTGTGTGTGTGTGTGTGTGTGTGTGTGTGTGTGTGAGAGTGTGTGTGAGAGAGCCAATATAAACCCTTTCCTCCAGCTGTTGTAAATAATCTAACACCACGGCTCTTTAATAAAACATACGCGCTCGTCCTTATACACCACCGTCGCCTCGATAGCTGCTCTTCATCTTTTATTGGATTCATCTGTCAGACACCCCCCCCCCCCCCCCCCACACACACACACACACACACACACACACACACAAACTCGTCTGCTTTTGCCTCTTCTCTGGATATTCCCTCCATCTCTTCCTGGTGTCATAAATAAATAACAAAAGGTGAATTACTCCAACAAAGTCCAACACAGAATGGGCATTTCCCATCAGTGTTTCGATCTGAAGGTGTGTGTGTGTGTGTGTGTGTGTGTGTGTGTGTGTGAGATGTCAGAGTGTAGACCAGTTGTAGAGGCCACTTAACCCCGGGGTTTGTGATGTAGGTTTATGCATTATATGCATGCCACACACACAGGTTGTGTTTTGACCCGGAGGCCCTTCAGTCTCCTCACACGGACTCTTTCAGGTCGGCTGCAGGGCAAAGTGACTTCAACCTGAAGAGATGCTCTACACACCTGATATATAAACAATGAAGACAAAGAAACTAAGGTAGACACACAAAGATAATAATCTTTTCAGATACTAGCGAGCGGAAAACAAGTATGAAGTCAGGTCTTTAATTGGACACAAAGTGACTGAGATACATTTCTGGTGGTCTGAAATGTGACCAGAGGACAAACTTTCATTCAGAAAAGCTACAGTACTGCGCTAATGTTCTTTCAGCCTCTTCATATACATCCTCTGCACCTTTAAGAAAAAGCTAAAGACCCAGCTCTTTCATGAATACCTACTAACTTAATGATGATGGTCTCCATATTATTGATGATGATGATGGTAATGACGATGGTTTTTGTTTGACAACGACGACTTATAAGATGGTTTCTATTCTGATTAGAGCTCTCAAGAACTGCCCTCAATGTTGTGCTTTGCCTCTGGTCACTTCCTGTCAGCACCTGTGTGTCCAATCAGACTCAAAGCTGATCGTTTGCTCTTACTGACATTGTTCCCTTTTTTCTAGATCCTTGCTTGTGTTGTTCTTACTCTCTGATGTACGTCGCTTTGGATAAAAGCGTCTGCTAAGTGAATTGTATATCATGTCACATTAGCTCATTTATGCAGAGCACGGTTCGAATCTGACCTGTGGCTCCTTCCCTGCATGTCGGCCCCACTCTCTCTCTCTCTCTCTGTGGTTTCTGACTCTCCACCCTCCTATCTCTAACATAAAGGCATAAAAACAACATTCATAGATCTAAATGTAATCATCTCTAGACTTTCTTGATCGAGCAGCCGACCAAGAGAAATCAAAAATTGAACACGATGACGAGCAGGAGAAAAGGCGAGCCAAAAGTGTGTCGGGGGTGGGGGAGCTGTGGGAACGTTGTCATGGCAACGCGCTAAGGAATCCTTTCTTCCGCTCAAAAAGTGGAACTTGTCGCCACAGCTGAAAATAGTCTGAAAGAGAGCGGATGGAGAGAAAGAGACAGACAGACGGAGAGAGAGACGAGGAGGAGGAGGAGAGGTACAAGAACTAAGCTGAAGGGGAGGGGGGGAAGTTGGCGGAAAACCAGAAACCTTAAATGTTAAGTAGGTTTCCTCGGGAATTTATCGCCGTCTGACACCTTCACTTTGCGCAACACAGGAGAGTGTTGGGTGGAGGAATGAAAACAGAGAATCTCCTCTGACGGTTCAAGGAGTCAAACTCTGTAAGGTTTCACTTTGGATCAAAGATTCATGGAGATGAAAAAGTTACTCTGTCAACGGTTAGTTAAAGGAAGCTGCAGGTGGGAGGACATTCAAGATGGCCACGACAGGCTCACAGATTTGTAGCAACAGTGCTAACAACTGCACCACTATGTCACTCCTACAGTTCTACAGTAAATGTATAAAACTACCATTGAGGTATTTCCTTCCCTCGCTGCCTTCCAAGTTGAATTGTAGTATGTTTAAGTCAACTTTTGGGTGTTTCATGATGGTATCATTCTTCTGCTTTAAACTGGCGATAGGCAGAAAATCCTTGAACATCCCTTTGATAGTTTAAATTTGTCCAGCCCACAACAATTGATTTTTCGGATTTATCAAAAAATGTCCCTATGTTTTAGTTCCATCAAGGCAGTGGCATGGTAAAATATGGTCTGCAGCAGTCGTTGGTGGTGAAATATGTAATTGAATGTCAAAGACTTCCAACTGACCGGTCACAGTGTCTTAATGACAAATAAACCTTGGATGTTTCCATCACAGGATAAGTTGTTTTTTTCTTACCACAGGGACTCTTTTACACTCGCTGCAGGTAGGTTACAAGCTGACACGATGAATGTGACGACTGGGAAACCATCCAAAGATGACTCTCTTCACACATTTCTTCATCGTCCTCGTCCTACTGTCCTGTCTCTGCCGCTCCTGCTCATGTTTTGACGGCTGTGGCTATAATTACGGTTGTAATCAGATGCGACGTTATACCCTCTGATCCAAAGCTGACTGTAGCCCGTCATCCCCACCCCCGCCCCCAATTGGAAACGAATATCTCCACGGGGGGGGGTCGCATGCTGATAGACTTTGTCTGCTCTTAAACAGACGGATAAAACAGAGAGAGACGGTATTAATTACTGTCCTTAACCAAACTTATCGTTAGTACAGGCGGTCGAGTGAGCGTAAGCTAATGCTATTACTGCCCCGTCTGCTTGGACATACATCCTTAACTACACACACACACGACCACAGACACACACACACACACACACACACACACACACACACACACACATGCACACACGTACGTCTCCTACTGGGTCTGTCTGCTCAGAGAAAGGTTAGCGTCCCTCCTTCCATCTTCTCATAGTCACCCATCCCCCGCTGCTCAACAGGACGGCCCCGTGTAATCACAGATAATCAGCCGTCTACAGTAACTAATGGAAATGACTGGCACTGATCCTTTATGATGATATAATGAGATGATGTACAGCATGAGGGGCCGAGTTGTGTCCTCTAATGCAACCGCAAGAGGTTGCCATGTTCTGCATAAATGAGCTAATGTGACATGATGTACAATTATGTATATGAAGGGTTTTCAGTGCAAGGAGCCTCAAGAGCATTATCACAGTACTGTAGCTTTTTCTGAATGAAAGTGTGAGCAATAAATGCTGGACATGTTTGGTTAAAGTAAACCTGAAGAGGCATGTTGAATCGGCCAAAACAAGGCGGACGGGGGCCGACGGGTAGCAACGAAGCCGGACACAGCGACGACCGCTCGCCGATGGTCCAACTAGGACCGACGGCCGACGATCTCCTTGGTGTGTCAGGGCCTTTAAAGGCTTTATATGTGATTTTTCACACTTAAATATAATAGGAATCAAGTATATCCTCTGAAAATAAGTCATAACTGCCTACAATGAGTGTAACACCCGAGTCCCACTGTCTGTTTTAAGAGTTTTCAGAGTCCTATCTTCAGTTTGTTTACATCGCCGGGATGGCCGGCTGACTCCTCCCCTCGTGTATAAAAGTTGTTTAATTGAGGGACTAGAGAAAAGAAGAATAACATACTGTACTCACTGCTTAACTGTGTTTCTAGATCACGCTCATTTCAGGTCAATTTACATGCAGTGTGAAGATACCAGCATAATAAAGATCGCTAGCATTAGCGTGCTAACACAACAATGCAACGCGAGTTGTTTTGGTTTCATGCTGGTGCTCAAGGGCGACATCTGCTGGATCAAAAAAATCCCATATAAAGCCTTTAAAGAACATCTATAATGAAACAGGGGGGGAGGGGCGAGGGACGTGTGGGCACAGGAGGGGAAGGGGGAGCTGAGGGATGCAGGAGGTGTGTCTGACGAGAGCATCGTTTTGATCTGAAAATCTGCTCTGGAAATTGCATAGTAAGGCTTTAATTAATCCTGTTGACAAAAACATAGTGTAAATGGACGTTGAGTTTGCACTAAAGCTGGAACTCTAAAACAAAAACAGCCTGAAAGTCGATGTAAAAGAGGAGTATGTGTTGTAAATCCAGGGCCTGACTGGGTGTCGCTGAGCACACAGCTATGAAAACAGCAGCCTGAGCCAACACGGCGAAACACAGATAATGTTTTATTCTGAGTCAGGATTACTCTGGTTTCACTCTGCAGGCGCGGGAAGCTCTGCGCCTGGTCGTCTGCCAAACGTCAGCGAATGAAGAGAACAAAGCAGGCATACATTTAAAAAAAAAAAAACAAACGTGTGAAAAAAATCAGGTTCTAAAAAATAAAGCTGCTGTGTTTCGTTTGATGTCTCCAAAACGGCGGGAGAAACGATTTTGTTTGATGTTTTTTTTTTTTCAAAACCTCACGGAGAGACAACATTTTAATTTAAAACCGCTTCAACTTCACTAACAGCTTCGTTCTCACCCCAAACCCCCCCCCCACACACACACACACTCTGGCTTCCATCTGGCCTCCTTTCCTCCATCCTTAAAACTTCCCATCTCCCTTATTCCCCCATCCCGTCGCCTCGCTCCAGCTTCACTCGCTCTTTGAAGTCTGTGTTTGTTGATGCTCTTGGGTGAGCTGCCATTGTACCAAATGATCACAATTACGATGGCACATCCCCCCCCCCATCTTTTTGCGCTAATCCTCCCTAAAAACAAAATTATGCAAAACGGAGCGAGAAACGAGGGGAGAGATTTTTACACTTCCTTCCTCTTTTTTTTTTTTTCTTTTTTGGAGAAGCAGCGTTGCTCTGCGGAGATGTTGTCATGGTTTCTTTGGAAGTATGATAATAAAGCTATCACAGCAGCTGAGAGAGTTTACAGTCGGGTAATGAAGTTCCGCAAGAGATCTGAGTAACTGCATTGTCTCCAGCGTGCGAGGAAGTGTGTGTGTGTGTGTGTGTGTGTGTGTGTGAGTGTGTGTGGGTGTGTGTGTGTGAGTGTGTGTGGGTGTGTGTGTTTATCTACTGAACCTCTTAGCCCGATGGAGTGTTATGAAACAGCCATTTCAATAAACGCTGAATAAAACATGGAGAACAAGCAAACCAAAGCCACTCTGACACTTTCCTGATACTCGTAGTATTTGCAATTCATTAGTTCCATTCGTTTTTTGTTTGTTTTTTTTTGCATCTACTTGTGCGTCACATGGGTTGGATTTAAAAAACAACACGGCGAGCTAAGTTCTTATTCAGTGATACACTGACATGAACACAAAGAGATTACTTCCTCTGTGCTTCTATTACGGTGTTCTGTTAGATAACAGTCAGAACAAACGATAACAGAGTCAGGATTACTTTTTACTTGACGGTATGAAAAAGTGTCGGTCGAGGGTGTAAAACCCGGATCTAAAGGGAAAAACCCCAGGATGTAGGGGTGGCTGATACTCGGCATTTGGGTGGCGTTTTATTTTCCCGATCACCTACAAAATTCATCAATTACGACGCGTGTGTGTCTTTGCCTAACACCCCCTGTCTCACCTAATGTCCCGCCCACGACACTATCTGATTGGCTGGATGTCATACGAGTAATATAGCCGATCAAAACGTATTGAATTATGTGTTTTATTAATTATCATCTTCTGAAAGAGGGGCAGATTATATAAGATTCTTCTTCTTTCTGCGCCTTTTCGTTCAGGATTTGAGATTTTCTGTTTGCACTTCACTGTTTTGTTTCTTCAATGAATGAAAAATAAATACATGAATGGAAGAGCCTGGGTGTCACTGACCCGCGCAGAAACGAGAGCCAGACGCAAGCCACGATTATTGTGTAGATCAAAACCCTACCCAGGCCCTAGCCCGAGGTCGGGCCTCGGGTTCCGTAGGGCTCGGGTCGGGTTGCAGACCACTCCTGTTGTTTAGGGGGGGGGCATGAGGGCCGGTCTCAGCCCGATCAGCTGCTCCCGTCCGCTCAGATGAACTCCTGATATGTTTGAATTTATAGTCTTACAACTGCACGCACATGCACTCTGAAAGAAGAGCCAAATCTCCAGGGCTTTTTTTTTTTTGTTCCTGCGAAAAACTGGCAGACAGCGGCTGAAATCACCATGGCAACAGCAGCCATGTCTGTTTGATGTGTCTTCCCCCTGCTATCATAAAAGATATGAACAAAAGAAACTTATAGATCTTGAATTCATTTTCCGTCTGTTGGATTCTTCAAAGCCAACTGTTAATTGTTAAGTGTTTAAATCCTTTAAACCGTTGAGCACATACTCTACTGACGGGCCTCCGAGCAAGGCAGGAAGCAGAAGTCAGGCCCTTACACTTGATGTCTCTGTACATGGAGGATAGAGGGATCCCAGTTTCACCACAGGGATCAATAAAAGCTACGGTTGAAGACGTGGTCAGAGAGTAATGTGTACTGCTGGTGTTCATGGTCAGACATTTGTTTTTCAGGTAACGGGCTGAAACGTGAAAAAAGAGACACAAAAACTTGACTGATTTATTTCTGAAGTTATTCAAAATCTGCACAAAAAACCTTTAAAATCCCTCTCCATTCTGTGCTGTGCTAATGCGGTGAATAAACAGGTCAGCCACAGAATGAATGCAATGTTTCTGAACACCATTCAGCCTTTCACTGTGTTTGTGTGCGTGTGTGTGTGTGTGCGTGTGTGTGTGTGTGTGTGTGTGCGTGTGTGTGTGTGTGTGTGTGTGTGTGTTGTGAGAACCCTCCTCGTGCCCCTCTACGACCGGGTCTCTCACAATTAAATGTGTCGGCCTCAGCACGATTGCAACAAGTCATCCGGCAGAACCATGTGACCTGACATTCTCACACACACACACACACACACACACACACACACACACACACACACACACACACACACGCTAAAGTGGGTCTACTGGTGCGGGTTACTGGACAGGAGGGTCTCATCTCTCGGGGAGGAATGCAGGAAGAGACAGGTCACATTAAAGCTGAGACGTGAAGTGTTACACTGTCCCAGTTTAAACTGACACACAAACCAGGAAGACACAAAGAGCACTTCAGACTTAAACTGGGCAAAGGTCGGATTATCTGCTGGAAAAGGTGTCCAAAAATAATGAATTATAGAATTCTGAAACGCCTCAGCTCAGCTCAAACAATCCACAAAACGCCATTTTATCTAACAGCTCAACACGACTTAAGCTAACAAGCTACATGCTACAACGAGAAAACCATCAAAAACTGAATACAAGTAAAGTAGCTTTATTCTACTGCCCTCTTTGCCACATGTCCCGAGAATATGTTAAACGCACAGTACGTGATCAAAATAATAACAACAGATGACGTTGAGGCCGGCGGGGAATCATGGAAGTGATTCTCATCACTACTCCGCCCCTCCCCCGATGAAAACAAACAGCGTTGACAGTAGTCAAGACGAACGGGCGAAACCGACCTGAGGAAGAGAATATGTTTACCAACGATGTATCCGAGTATAATTCAGATGACCTTTTTATCACAGCAGCACATAAAACAGTAGTTTCCCTTTCCTCATGTAGCCTCAAATAAACTTGAACCTAGCATACGTGTAGACAACCTGCTGCTTCGCTAACGTAATGTTCACAATCTTGCCTCTGTACCACGTGTGTTACCGGAGGATTCCTCTAGAGGGAGCACCACAGACACTCAAGTAGAGATGATCTGTCGCCAGCTATAGAGAACAAACCATATGATGTAATTTTGTAGGCCAACCCGGAAGTAGCATCGCCATGCCGTCTAACGAGAATTCGCGTATGGGATTTTTGCGTTGGATTTTGGATCACTGCAGAAAATGATCTCTGTGGTAAACACACGTTTCTGAAGCGTAGGCGTTTTGTTCAGCAGGATAATCTTCACAGATGAACGCCATTTTTATGATGTTCGAAGCGTTAATGCGGGCCGACAGAAGTAAAAAGCTAACGTTATGCTACAAGCTAACTACACCACGGTGGGATGATTGTGACGTCACTAGCGTTATGCTTCAGACGATCTCCGATAAACTAATCCACGTAGCTTAATAAATAGTTTACTAACATAATATTCACCTTAACCTAAAGATTAAACCTACAGGAGACATCTCCGACTAGTGAGAGAGTTCCCGCCCTCTGTGTCCGGCGTGATGACCTTACAACCGTCCCCGACGACCGCTGTAGTCACATTTAGCCGCTTGTTAGCAACCGCCTTTTTAAAGACGAGTAAAAACTTCAAACTTCACAAGTGGCGGTATTACCTAACGTAGTTTATGTGCTCTAACAAAACACCAACATCTCTTCAGCTTGTGTTAACCACAGACCTTATTTCAGGAGTCTAACCACAAACACATTCAAAATCCCAGTTGACTTTTAGACGTTAGACCGCATGGCGCTCAAATGCTAACTTACTTCCTGGTTTTAGGACTCATTCCTGTGCCGCTCTATTTTGGCGCGCGTCTTTGTTGCTATGCCACGCTAACGGCACATCGTAGTGCGGGTAGTTGCGGACATCTGTTAACTTTTCGTCAAAACTTTTCGCCTCTTAGAAATAGTAGAGGTACATTCTACATATTACACCTTTACAGGGAGAGCTAGGTTGTTTCAGGCTAAATTATGTGGAGGTAATCCACGTCTCTGATCGCAAATGTGACAACAGAGTTCAGCTCTTTACATCGGAACTTTATTTAGAACTTAAAAACAGTATGAGAGGAGACTGAAATAGAAAGTCACTTTGTTACATCATTACCGTCTTCTCAAGCTACAGAGGGAGCAGTTATCCCATAGAATGGGTGGCTTTTGTGTGTGTGCATGTTGCCAATGTGTGTGTGTGTGTGTGTGTGTGTGTGTGTGTGTGTGTGTGTGTGTGTGTGTGTGTGTGTGTGTGTGTGTGTGTGTGTGTGTGTGTGTGTGTCCCTTGAGGCAGTCCGTCATGTTTCCCATCATGTAATTCTTTGTGACAGCCTCACAGACCAAATCCAACCCGGGCTTTCCCCGGACAACATGCCATGAGAGACCAGAAAGATTTATTCCATTTAAGAAGAAACATCCTAAATCCAAATATCTCCTTTGTACTCCTAAATAAAAGAAACCAAATGTTTTGAGCTCTTTTCTGTCTATATGAGATCCTGCTGCAGAGAAGAAACACGTCTCTGCTCACAGGAAGTGAGGAACTGAAAGTTGAGTGAAATCCAAGCCGTCTGCCGAGCAGCAGAGAGACAAAGAGAGAGAGAGAGAGAGAGAGAGAGAGAGAGGACGCTCCAATCGCCAACATCTCATCCTCCGCTGACGTTGCTGTTAAATCCTTCACATCTGTGAGCGTACAGCACTGAAGTGCCTCCGAGCAAGGCGCTGAACTCATCACTAGCTCTTACATCTGACCTCAGAGCAGCCGGAGGGGAGAGAGCCTGAAGTTTCACCGCAGGGATCGATAAAGGCATCATGTCGAAGATGCGGTCCGACCAGAATCCCATTTAAATCACATCAGTAAACACAGCACACACACACACTTAAACACATTCAATCGCTCAGAGGACAACAACTGGATCGATAGTTTCACTGATAGAAACACCTGCAACAACCCCGCTAGCAAACACCGACACACTGATCCTCGAAGTTTGCCGTTACCAGACAGCTTCATTGTTCAAAACGAGCCGAGAATTCGCTGAGTAATGCTGAATTATTTTTGGTAAAGCTTGAAAATAAAAAGGTAGAGATAGCAGATGAAGAAATAGAGAGGGGGGGAAGGGGGGATCATTTTTGGTTGGTTTAGAGAGACACAAAAGGGAAACACAACAGTGACAGATCTCCAGCTGATCAGTGATTCTGCACAGTGTTAAAAACCCCGTCAATGCATCCTGAGTAGACCGGCCCTGCTTGCACGCCGCATCATTTCAACAAATTCATCACAGTAGAAGCAGCGTGCCGGGTATACTCAGGTGGAAGATCGAGGACACGCTCTGATAAATTCAGGAGGGAAACACAACGCTGGCAACGCTCCCAGCAGCGAAACAACATAATAAATACAGTTTTACATTTCCAGACAAGAACAATGCTGGAAACGTTTTTTCCCCTTTGCAGTCACCACCTGAGCAGTCGTGATACAGCAGTAACTTTATGATTAATGGACTCGTGGTCGTGCTGCAAGCGGAAATAAAGTGGGAAATATTCATCGTGGTAAAGTTCATGCACATATCCTCCAAATGATTAAAGAAAGAAGACGCAGAGAAAGGTCAATAAAATAAATGTAATTTCTGCTCTAAAAAGGCGACTGTTGTTTCTACATTACTCACACTTTAACCCGTGCAGTATGTAAATTCCACCACCAGGGGGCTCTCAATCAAAAGAATCACAAAAAATGACGTTGAGGCTAGCGGGGAATCATGGGAGTGATTCTCTCTGCTACTCCGCCCCGCCCCCCGATGAAAATAAACCCCGAGTCGACCGTCGTCAAGACAACGGGCGAAACCGACCGAGAATATGTTTACAGACGAGCTAATGCGTCCGAGTATAATTCACGAGGGTTTTAGCAGCTTTCCGTAGCAGATACCGCTTCGTCATGCAGCAACCCTTTGATGTAAGATCTGCAGTTTCCATGGCAACGATAAACAAGTCTGCGGCCGCCACGACAAGACACCTCCTGTTACAACTATAAAAATTACAGATTTCTCCGGCTTTGAAAACTGTTGGAAGTATTTGAGGAAATGTAAGTACTCACCAAAAAAATATATACAACATAAAATTCTACATATTGTACCTTTAAATCTCAAGTGAGCTGTGTGTTACAACTTTTAATTCACTTTATGAACATATTTGATCTGTTATGTTACTTTAAAGGCCAAATTAAAGTTAGAAAAATACGACTTTAATGGGACTTTGTGGCGCCTGTGTGCTGACTTCAGTCCGTTAGTCTGACCAGAGACGAGACTTTTCAGGTTCTATTCTTAGTTCCTTCCACTATGAGCATTCTTCTATAACTCCACCGTCTTTCAAAGGGGGAGCAGAGTGAAACATATTGTGAGGAAGAGTCATGACGGATCCTATTCAATGTGTCAGATGGTTATTCAGACTATGAATAGCCCCGCAGTGGATCTCTAAAGTGGTCACATCACTCAGTCTGAGTGCGCCCTGAGAGGCTGTCTTCTTCAGGACTTAATTTAAACCATTAGCCACGACGAGACGCAGCGGAACACTCGTGTTCGAGGTCCAAACCGAGCCAGGCTGTTTGAATTATACCATCAA